>NC_053492.1:249800794-249965794 GCF_905171775.1 Rana temporaria
GGTAATTGTAGCCTTTTTCATACATGAATCTAAAATAGTGCATAGCTCTAATAACAAAGGTGAACGTGAATATCAATAGTGTTTTTTCTACATTCCTAAAACCAAGGTTAAATACGGTCACAGTTAATGATTTAACAGCCAAATTGTGGAGCTTTACCAGCTTGACCATTTAATAGAGATGTAAGCAGAAATATTTCTATCTCAGCCTGTCTCGCTGCTTTAGTTATGAAAAACTGACTGGCTTTTAGTGATTTTTGTTCCCATATGCTAATTCCTCTTAATGATTTATGTGTTTTAATCACTGTTTTTGTGGGACAATATATTTATTTTTTTGAATGAATAATTCAAATTTCTCCTTTTTTTTTCCCATTTCACTTTTTTATTAATTATATGTAGTGCCCTGCTCCTGTTGAGTAGGCGCTATTTTGTAAATTTAGTTATCTGAGCTGTAGTTTAGCTCAGAATTTTATGGCAAATTATGTGTTTCTGTTCCAGTTCAGCTGCGTTGCTCATCTTCCACCTGACTGTGGGTGTCGCTGTCACCAGGAGTCAAGGTTGGAAGTGCAATGGGCTAGGTGTATTGGGTGCCTCTTGCCCAGAAACAGCCCAGTGGTGTGGTCCCCGCCGCTGTGCATTCTGGGAGAGGGTACTTAAGGGACAGACACCGTTCTGGCGGGGTCTTCCGATTCTGACTTGATGGCCCTCCTGGCCTCGGGGATGTGTTAGCAGCCTTTTGGTCTCGGGGCCTGCTGGCCCGAGGCTCCGCTACTGAGAGTAGGCTCAGGAGTTTCTGGGGCCTACTGGTCCAGGGATGGTCCTGTGCTGTCTTCTCTGCAGAAAGAAGCCGAACAATTGAGGATTCAATTGGAGGACACATCCTTGCCAATCTACCTTACAGTGCAGCCGGTTTGGCTGAAAGATCCTGGCACCCTGAGCTGTGTAATTTCTTTGGAACTTTGCAAGGTGTATGTGTAAAGAAAAATCTCATGCCAAAAAAACTAGTTTAAACAATAATATAAGCTGCACCCCAAAAAAATCAGTGAATGACTAGCAATGTTAAAAAAAATATAAAGTGGAGGCGCTAAATTTATTGGTAAATGACTAAATATAATATTAATAACCAGCACCCACCGCCTACTGACTAGGATAAACTCTGTGAACCCAATACCCTCTAAATTAATAAAATGGGAATGATGCCCCACTGGGTAAACAACCAACTCAGTGCTTATTAATTAACTTAATAAAGAATATCAGTGACACAATACATGATAAATGCAATTTGCCGCTGTACAAACTTAATTCTCATTATCTTAATGAATGCCGGTGGCACCATATATAATACAATTAGTGCTGCTGTGCAAATCAATTCCTTGTGAGTGAAGTGATTCTTGAACATAAATAAAAATAAATGAAAATAAATAAAAGTCCTTCAAATTTCAATCTTTGCAACATAAAAAGTGAGAGTCCAATTAGAGATGTAGAAATCCACCTTCACCGACCGTGATATTACACCCAAAAATGCTCAGATAATGGATGGCAGCTTACCAGATGATGTTGACCATTTTAGTCAAAAAAGTGGTCAAATAGGCTTGATGCAGGATACTTAAATGGGTCTTGCCAGACTTGCATATAATCACAGGGCGACTAATCACTGTGAATGCACTAATTTTAATGTACCAAAGTGACAATGGAAATTAATGGACTAATAAATTTGACTTTTGGCGGTACAGGTAGTTAATGTAAAAGATCTATAAATATTTATTTTGTAAAAACTGCATAAATAGAAACTTGTATACATAATTTCATAAAACAGTATCAGCATATGATATTAGTGCATCTAACACAAAGTAAGAGATACATTTGTACTTATACAGATACATAAATGGCATAAAAGCACATAGCGTCAAGAAGGTACAGAACTCTTAGGCCCCGTACACACGGCCGAGGAACTCGACGTGCCAAACACATCGAGTTCCTCGGCCAGTTCAGTCCTGGAGCCGCCGAGGACCTCGGCGGGCCGAGTTCTCCAATAGAACAACGAGGAAATAGAGAACATGTTCTCTATTTCCTCGCCGAGGTCCTCGTCGGCTTCCTCGGCCGAAAGTGTACACACGGCCGGGTTTCTCGGCAGAATTCAGCCAGAAACTCGGTCGGAAGCTGAATTCTGCCGAGGAAACTGGTCGTGTGTACGGGGCCAAAGTGTTTGAAGCTGAATCCGATATGCATAATGGTAGATCTTGCATTAACTCTCGACATGTTTCACATACAGGACGCTTCATCAGGAGCATAAAGGTCTAATAACGGACATACATAACATAAACAGAGAAACATCAAAAAGATGTCAATTAGTCAAACCAGTTTATACATAAAACATATAAAAATCACAAATAAAAGATTAAAAAGCTGTTAACATATTACTGCCCATGCAATGAACTGACCAACCCATACATCAAGTGCATAAAAATCCAGGTAAGACACCCAACAAATCAGTAGCCAATCACATACGAGGTACATATAGTGTGATCAGAAACAAGATTAGATGGTAATTCATACAGGTATAGCCTTATCTACAAAAACATCCATACACAAGCGTTAAAACAAAAATAAATTATTAATTATTGAACTTACGGATCAATCGAATCTCAAAGAGTCGATCCAACCACTAATTGTGTGGTAAAGAGTGTACAACGCTTGATGCAGGATACACCTGCTATAGGGATCAATCGATACACCTCAATAACCTTATGGCCAGAGGACTCCAATATGGATATGAAAAATTAAGATATATGCCGCAATAGTGTAATCTTGTTTAATAAAAATTAATAGGTATACATAAAAGGCCAAATGGCTCCTTACTTGCAAATGTTCCCCGAATCCGGCACTGAGGCTGTATAGCGTGTCTGTGTGTGGATGGATGTCCCGATGGAGTGTTAGCTGGCGTGCGTTCCACCTCACCTCATCAGCGAGCCAGCAGGATGGGAAGTTGCGTATGTGCGTGCGTGACCAAGTACCGCCTCGACGTACGTTTTGTTACCACGTCTTCAGGAAGCTAACACTCCATCGGGACGTCCATCCACACACAGACACACTATACAGCCTCAGTGCCGGTTTCGGGGGACATTTGCAAGTAAGGAGCCATTTGGCCTTTTATTTATACCTATTAATTTTATTAAACAAGATTACACTATTGCGGCATATCTCTTCATTTTTCATATCCATATTGGAGTCCTCTGGCTATAAGGTTATTGAGGTGCATCGATTGATCCCTATAGCAGGTGTATCCTGCATCATAAAAAGGGTCAACATCATCTGGTAAGCTGCCATCCATTATCTGAGCACTTTTGGGTGTAAAAGTGCTCTGTCGGTGAAGGTGGATTTCTACATGTCTAATTGGATTCTCACTTATATGTTGCAAAGATTGAAAT
Organism: Rana temporaria; assembly: GCF_905171775.1. NCBI lineage: Eukaryota > Metazoa > Chordata > Amphibia > Anura > Ranidae > Rana > Rana temporaria. Next base: position 249,804,220 of record NC_053492.1, read on the forward strand.
TTGAAGGACTTTTATTTATTTTCATTTATTTTTATTTATGTTCAAAAATCACTTCACTCACGAGGAATGGATTTGCACAGCAGCACTAATTTTATTATATATGGTGCCACCGGCATTCATTAAGATAATGAGCATTAAGTTTGTACAGCAGCATATTGCATTTATCATGTATTGTGTCACTGATATTCTTTATTAAGTTAATTAATAAGCACTGAGTTGGTTGTTTTACCCAGTGGGGCATCATTCCCATTTTATTAATTTAGAAGGTGTATGTGTGGTTACATGATCCTGTGGCAGAGGACCGTGTAACGACTCAACGGCATTCATCAAGTCTGTGGCAGAGACTTTTGAACGAGCTTCGCACCAGCTGCTAGGTCAGTGAGAGAGGCCTATTCGATGGTCGCTGAATCCAGTGTGGAAATGATTTGTCCTCTGGATCCAAGATCATACCCGTGATCCGCAAAGCAAGGTACCTGAATCTTCCCTACCCCTCCATCCCTCTGACGGAACTTGTTTAATAAAACCCTTGAAGAAAAAGAAACAAAGTGTTGGTGTGGACATTTGTAACTCTTCAAGAAGGACCCCTAGGACAAACATGGTGAACAGTAAGGTAATGGCAGGCCCAAATCTAAACCAGCAGCTTCTACGGGGGTAGTGCTACATATATATATATATATATATATATTTTAAATATAAATGAATCATGTTTTTCACTGTTTTTTAGAATGTGTTGTTATAACGATGTTCTTTAGTCAAAGTTTAATCACCTTGATTATATTCACCTGTAGTTTTTTGCGCATCTTTTTTTGTTTTACATGTATTGTTTTGGATTAAGTATTAATTCTTTAAGACTGCTGCACAAATTGTTGGAACACCTACATTAGTTTTGAGCACATCACAGTAATATCACAATAATTTTATTAACCACTTACCCCCCGGACCATATTGCTGCCCAAAGACCAGAGTACTTTTTGCGATTCGGGACTGCGTCGCTTTAACAGACAATTGCGCGGTCGTGCGACGTGGCTCCCAAACAAAATTGGCGTCCTTTTTTCCCCACAAATAGAGCTTTCTTTTGGTGGTATTTGATCACCTCTGCGTTTTTTATTTTTTGCGCTATAAACAAAAATAGAGCGACAATTTTGAAAAAAATGAATATTTTTTACTTTTTGCTGTAATAAATATCCCCCAAAAATATATAAAAAAACATTTTTTTTCCTCAGTTTAGGCCCATACGTATTCTTCTACATATTTTTCGTAAAAAAAAATCGCAATAAGCGTTTATTGATTGGTTTGCGCAAAAGTTATAGCGTTTACAAAATAGGGGGTATTTTTATGTCATTTTTATTAATATATTTTTTTTACTAGTAATGGCGGCGATCATCGATTTTTTTTCGGTATTGCGACATTATGGCGGACACTTCGGACACTTTTGACACATTTTTGGGACCATTGGCATTTTTATAGCGATCAGTGCTATAAAAATGCATTGGATTACTATAAAAATGCCACTGGCAGTGAAGGGGTTAACACTAGGGGGCGGGGAAGGGGTTAAGTATGTCCCTTGTGTGTTCTTACTGTGGGGGGGGGTGGCCTCACTAGGGGAAACACACACAGCTCCCGATCCCCGCTCTGTACCGAGCGATCGCGTGTGCCCGGCGGCGATCGCGCCCGCCGGGCACACGCACGGGAGTCGGGGGCGAGCGGGGGGCCCTAGTGGCGGCTGAGAGAGAGGACGTTATACTACGTGCTCTCGCCCAGCCGAGCCGACCTGCCGACGTAGAACGGCCGTGCACGGTCGGCTAGTGGTTAAGTGATTGGGTGAGCGCAGAATTTACCTATTATACATATTTTTTTTTTGGTGTGTCCTTATGCTGCCTAGTCCCCATTTTTTACTTAAGCCCTCATTCATGACTGTCAATTTATTAATGCGTGAAGAGAAGACAGTTTGCATATTGCATTTTGTGCTTTTCAATATATATCTTTACACCATTGAAGTCTATGGAACCAAAAAATGCACAGATGTGAACTACATCCATGGGAAACCATGTACAACAAACAAGAGGTCCACGCTGCTCACAGGTGAGCTGGCTCCAATAGTATGATCTCCTCACTGCAGGGTGCTCTTCCAGTCACAGCTGAGGCAATAATGAAAGGAAAGTCCGGGCGGCTGCACACCAAACTGAGATCCAAATGCCTTTATTCACATAAAACCATGAGGGCTTTGATAAAGCAAAATTTGTGTGCGAAACATGTAAGCCGGGCCTCCCTTGCTTGTACATGTAGTGCTCCTCATGTTCATGATTTTATGTGAATTAAGGCATTTGGATCTCAGTTTGGTGTGCAGCCATCCTGACTTTCCTTTCATTAAATGGACTGTAGTGTTTTTCTGCAAAACTGAAAATGCAGTAAAAAATGCATAGGTGTGAACCAGGCCTTAAGTCTATTTTAGGTGAAATGCCTATGTTCACACTATTGCAGGTGTTTGCGGGTGTAAGAATAGCAACCACCTGCAGTTAAAACACGCTGCTCTTTAAAAACGCAGTCATTGTTGATGACATCCCATGCATCTAACATCGCAGCACATTTTGTGGGTTCGGGAAATACAAGGAAATCACATGCAAAACCACCAAGTGATTTCCTGGCGGCTACGTTTTTAAAATGCTGCAGGAAACTTTTTCCTGCGCAAACATGGGCGGCAAACCCGCAAGAGCGTGAACCTTAAGTGGTATTGTTATATGCAGGAAGCAGTAAAACTAACTGTTATGTGGAGGAATAGTTGTGAGCTCATGTGTGCAAATACCAGTAATATATTGACGGTACCTGAGTTCTGTTGAAAATCATCCAAGTAATGTATTATTGTGCTTTAAAACATGGCATTACATCCACACATTTGCCTCACATCTACTGAAGAGATATTACAACAAAGTTTGCCTTAACATTCTCCAAAAATCAATAATTGGACAAGGTGCTGTTTATATCATAACTGAATCAAATTTACATCTCCTGCATGTTTACCAGTCCCCTGTTTTTAGTACATTCACCAGATAGAAAACATGCTGATTGCCTATTGTGGTCATGTTGCCGAAACAATATTTTTTTTAATACCGTCTACACACTTGGAGACATATTTTTTAATCAGAAAATATGTGAATAACACAAAAGCTACCAGCCCAGAACACCAGGCATAAAGATTATTATTGCTTTGGCTTTGACAGCACATATTTGACTCTATGGTATGCGAAACTGTCTTGCAATGCCTTTACAGTGTTACTAAAACCACAACAGTAAAATCAGTCTGTATATGCAGCATAGTGAGCTTGTTATACTCACTGTGGAACTTAAGGGGTTAATCCTCTGCATTGTGTAAAAAGGCTGTTTTATCCTGTATGCATAGATCAATTCCCACCTGCACTGTCTATCTGGGGGAAAGCCCGCTAACAGCCAAGCTGCACATGCTCAGTTGTGCTGGACAGAACAGTTACTTGTTCTCAGAGCTAGCCAAGTCACATGATATTGACATCACACATGTGGGCGTGTATACCGCTAATGTGGGGGTTACATCACACATGTGGGGCTTACCGCTAATGGTACTGAAATTTAACCCTGAGCCACACTTGGGAATACCGCCCGGGAGGTTAATTTCTGAGACCCTTAATGGGGGACCCTATGCAAAAGAAAATGGCACAGGGTTTCCCCCAAACACAAACTTATCAGGGGAAGGGGTCTGATATGTATGAGATGTATATCCAGGAGAAAGCTACATGCGCAAAAAAAACATATTTGAGTAGGTCAGTATTTCTTGAGCCCCTGCCCTCAAGGAGATCACAATCTAAGGTCCATAGCCTTCATGGTAAATACACATACTAGGGCCAGTTTAGAAGGGAGCAGTTAACTTACCTGCTTTCTTTTGGGTGTGGGTAAAAACAAAAAAAAGCACAAGGAGAACGTGCAAGCTCCATGAACACAGGGGTTGATTTACTAAAAGCACATAGACTGTGCATTTTGCAAAGTGCAGTTACACTCTGCAAATGCAGTTGCTCCAGAGCTTAGTAAATGAGGTAAAGTTTTACTTTGCAAAGAGTACCCAATCACATGCAAGCAAAATAAAAAAGCAGCATTTTTGCTAGGATGATGGAAGTCATCAGAGCTCTCCCTCACACGTGATTGCGTCTTCTTTGCAAAGTGAAGCTTTACCTCATTCATTTACTAAGCTCTGAAGCAACTGCTTTTGCAGAGTGCAACTGCACTTTGCAAAGTACACAGTCTATTTTCCTTTAGTAAATCATCCCCTATATTGTCCTAACTGGAAAAGGAGACGTTGACCCTAGCACTGCATGTCAGAAGTGCTAACCACTAGTCCACTGTGCTGCCCTTGTAGTCAACACAGCAACAGAACCTCTCACTGACACAAACAAAAGATAAAAAAGTAGTCTTAAAAAAGGATTGTTGGGTTTACTCAAACCACAGTGATTACAGGTGGGCTTGCACTCCACTCTCCCTGGCCCCACAAACTGCAATTCATTGCAATGTATCCGTTGCAATATGGCGCTCTGAATAAAGTACTGTATATAACAGCATTATAGAACAGTGAAGGCCAGCTGTCTCTCACCCTTACTAAGCAGAAGCAGTTGCTGGGAGCCTTATTTATTGTGTGAAAACAAACAGGCTTGGGGGGCACACCCTAAAATGCATTTACATTCAAGTTGATGCTACTATAGGACCGCAAACAGAACAAAATAGATTACCGCGCACACATACACAAATGACATTTAAATCCTGCAAGGCTATTTAAAACATCTGAACATATTCAAAAATATGGCCATATAGTGCTAAGCCCACTACTGCCTCAAAGTACCCCATTATTAACCTGCCTGGCGGTGTTCCCGAGACTGACTCGGGGTTAGATTTTCCTGCTACGATCGGTAACCCCGAGTCAGTCTCGGCTTGCCTCGCTAGATCCACAGGCACTTTTTACTTACCTTGTCCCTGGATCCAGCGATGCCACCGTGCTGTGTGAGCGAGCGGGACCTCGCTCGATTCACATAGTGCCTCCGTGTGACGCCGATCTCCGTTCCCTGCGACGTTACGACGCACGGGGACGGAGAACGGCGCCAAATTCAAAAACGTAAACAAACACCTTACATACAGTATACTGTAATCTTATAGATTACAGTACTGTATGTAAAAAAAACACACCCCCCCTGTCCCTAGTGGTCTGCCCAGTGTCCTACATGTACTTTTATATAATAAAAACGTTTCTTTCTCCCTGCAAACTGTAGATTGTCCATAGCAACCAAAAGTGTCCCTTTATGTCAAAAATAGTTTTAGATCAGCTAAAAAACAGCGATAATAAATTATAATCACTTGCAGAATTGTGCGATAGCGATTTGTGGGGAAATTCGTCATAAAAAAAATAAAATAATGACAGCAACAATTCTGCAACTGAGCAAATTTCAGTGATTTTAATTTGACTACATTATTGAATAATTTTTATTATAATTATATTATTATTTGTTATAATTATTTATAATTATTTATTATATTATAATTTATAATTTTGTTTTTAAAAAAATGTCATACCCGGGATGCCTATTAGAATCTTGTTTGGTCAGATTTAAGTGAGTTATTTCTAAAAATTACAGACCTACAATATAAAACGCCAAATTTCCTTGCAAATAATGGTACCGCTTTCAGCATGTTTTTTCTGAAAGAATCATACCGCCAGGGAGGTTAATGGGTCCTACACCATTAATAGAATGAAAGTTCCTGCATCTCAACCAGTGTTGTGAAGGAAGCCAGCAGTAGAGGAAGCAAGCAGCTGCGGAGCAGAGCCTCATAAGCCAGTGCTTGCTGTATAGCATTGGCTCCTGTCATAGGCGGAGTGATACCAAATGCACTCTGCCTGGGACAGCAACAGCCGGTGATACCTGAATAGAATACTGTTATTAAAGGTACGTTTATTACTAAAATCACAGTGTACATATGGGTATATCTGTTCTGCAGTGGTTACTGGGCTGCTTTCAAACTGATCTGCAGGTTACCTGCACTGAGCCATAGACTTTTGGTTTTACCTGCGGGTTTGGTGCACTTTCAGAAAGTGTACCACACCTGCAGGATATAATAGAATTCTATGGCAAAGTGTAGCTAACTCACAGAAAAGCCGCAGGTGCACTGTGCTGCACCCGCGGTGTGGGTAGACTGCAGACCATCCTTTTAAAAGCAGCCTTAGGCCCCTTTCACACGATTGGTTCGACCTAATCGGACCCTCTATTCACCTCCTATGGAGCAGCAGATGTAAACAGACTCGTGTCCATTTACACCCGCCTACCTCCAGTCCGATCTGCTAAAAAAACAGAAGTGGATCAATCCCCTTTCATCTGATCTGATAAGAGGGCCCATAGAGTGGAGTGGGCCTTGTCTGTGTCTGTTTTGCATATGCAGAGTGGACACGGACCTGTTATCCGCCCACTCTGCTCATTGTGGCCCGCGACTAGTTACTAAGTCGATCAAGTGGCTGTCGCTCTTCAAAAGGTTGGGCACCGCTGACCTAAAGCCTAGGCAGCCTAAATCCTATACTCAGATAATGCAAACTTGACACTTCAGTGCTCAGAAACCGTAGGGACACCTGCCATTGAAAACAAGTATCATCAAGGCCACAGTGCAAGTCAGGCCAGAAGGTTCAAGTGGTGCAGCCGTCCTTTTGATTGGGGAATTCAGCACTGCATAAACCACATTGCATTAGTGCATTATTTTTAGCATATTGAAGGAAAACAAATACATATTATACTCACAAGCAAAGAAGGATAGGTAGCATAACCTAAAACACAGAATCTGGGAGTCCGCTCTCCAACATTAGCGGATTGTGTGGATGATAATATCAGCTGACATGTTTCAAGGTTCTGGCCCCCTTACTCTGATGCTACTTAGGCTACTTATCCTTCTTTGTTTGTGAGTATTAAATGTATTATTTTTCCATTAATAAAATGCTGAAGATAATGCACTTGGCGTTTTTGCCCTCTATGTTGTTCTTGTAGCCTAAATATTATGCTAACAGGAGTCAGTTGGAGAAAAATAAGGTTACAAAATATTAATAATACATATAGAAAGCAGAAAATATATGTAAAGCCAGTTTCAATGTCCTGTCAGTTCTACAGTCATGCTCTGTACTCAGCAGTATTCGTGCTCCTTCATCCCTAGAGGAAACTATAAAGTTTAGGTCACCCCTGTATAAATGAAGTCACCTTCTCTGAGATGTGGCTTTATGCTATTCCCAGGGAAGTGCAGTTACTGGCAGGAAATCTAAATGCATTCAGAACTATGGCCCTGAACTCAGCACAAAGGTTGATATCACAGCACTTGGTCTCATTTACATGCATGCTGCCCAGATTTTACAGCCTCCTTTTCGGAGTGGGGGACTTGAAAACAGATCCCACTACACCTAAGTATACCTTACACTTGGCACTGTGTACTGCAAGAAATGACAAGTTTTATACTTCTCAAGTTTTCAGCAGATAAAGGCTTTAAGAAACTCTCTGCACCAAGAAACTTTCTTCAAATGTTATAAAAATGTATCAACCAGAATAATCACATTACTTACAAATATACATGTAGTAGTTGTGTGCCCATTGCAACCATTGCTTGCAGGTTCAAGAGGGCGATACCATAGACAACAGGGGGTGGGAGGAGGGGGTAGAAGTGTTGTGGACAAAGGAGGCATGGCTGTTCCTAATGCCAGGTTGTATTATCTGGCATCCCAACTCTAGCAACTATATGGGTGGAATATTATAGATCGCAAGGACCCCATAAAACAAATCATATTTTCTCAATTGCCGATAGATCCAGTTAATAGTAGCCCACCATTTTTATAATAAATGTAGATATCCTGCATTTTATCTGATACATAGGATTTGGACTACGGTTCAACAAGATACTCAGTATGAGGTATACACTCAATATATTCCCATATGGAATTATTTACAATGTGATTGGCAGAGGCCATCCATTTGTCTGATTTTGGAAATCCTTGCAAACCACTGTTTTTAGAGTGGGGGCAGACGTTTGTTTTCAGCAGGTGGGTATGCATGCTTTTGTGGCATTAAGGAGATATAGTAGGAGAGAGCGTTTATAGCATTTCAGTGTCAAGTGTAAGAGAAACACCGCCAGATCATTAGGCATCTTAATATCTGTAAATTTGAAAATCCAGTGGTTGACTTGACACTGGACCTAGACTGTGGAACGCTTTACCAACCAGCATCCGAACGGAATTGAATCACGAGGCCTTCAACGCAAAACCCATCTATTCTGAAGGCAAAAATATAGTAGAAAATGGATACCAAGCTCCCTGAGGCGATTCAGTTTGCTTGTGTTGCGCTATACAAGTTTCTCACTCACTCACACCAGAAATGCTGTAATCTCTGGCACGACCAGACGACATGGAGCATGGTGCCCTTCTCCTCCTGGCACCTCCAGCGCATTAGTAACCTCTGTTGAAACCATTTATGGGGAGTTGTAGGGACCCTGTACCATCTAGATAGTTTTTTTTTTATACCCTGTCACTTAAAGCCTGCATGAAATAGAATACCTTGCAGGTCATCGTTAAGGTTCTTACAGGTTGTTGGTTGTTAAAACTATTACAGACCTTATTTTTTTATGTTTATATATAAATCATAACAATCTGAATGAGGAGTAATTCATGAATGTATGGGGAGCACCATAATTGAGTATTTAATGCATACAGGTGTCCAGAATTAACCCCTTCCTGACCAAACCCTTTAAAGCGGAGTTCCACCCAAAAGTGGAACTTCCGCTTAATCCACTCCTTGCCCTCTTACATGCCACATTTGGCATTAAGTTTTTTTGGGGGGGGAGTGGGGGCTTCAGGAGGAGTGGGAATTCCTGTCCTACTTCCTCCTTCTGCCCAGGGACCGCTTAGGCTACACGTCATATCGCCTACGGCGGCCCCTCCCGGTAGGTGATCGCCTGGGACACGTGCCAGGTCCCTGGCGATCGCCTGACCAATCACAGTGTGCAGCGCCGCTCGCGCATGCGCAGTGAGTGCCCGGGCGTGAAGCCCAAAGCTGTCACGGCTGGGTTCCCACACTAAGAATGAAGACGCAGGTCGGAGAGGGGGGGAGAGGAGCAGAGCTCCGCCGGCACGGCGCTGGACCGTGGAGCAGGTGAGTATCTGTTTTTTAAAAGCCAGCAGCTACACTTTTTGTAGCTGCTGACTTTTAATAAACATTAAAAAAAGCCTGCAACTCTCCTTTAATTAGGTCCTTACGCCAGGGGGCAGAATGGACTGATTAGCTGTCCCAGTGGTCGTATGATTGGGAGTCCGTCCCTCTGGTTGCCAATTATTGTTAGAGACCAGGAGCAGTATATGATAGATTGTTTACTGTGCTTGGAGCCTGCAGTCAGCACGCTCTCAGCACAGAAACCTCACCATCTATGGACACATATGTGTGGTGGGTGGATGTTAAATCTTCCCCTCTTGGGGCAACAAGAGGTTAACAGTTGAACCAAAACTGTGTTGTTGTTTTTTTTGGCCAATAGTTGTGCGCTTTATGATTCTGCTCACCTACAACGGGTTTAAGGAAAATATCTCCAGTGGAGACACAAAAGAAGACAAGGCTTTAAGGAGGATTTTCCCTTCCCACATGTCCCACTCCTCTAGACACGACCATTGCATACCTCCCACATTTTTGAAATGGAAACGAGGGACACATATAAGTAAAATTATGTAGGCCTAGGACACACACCCTGCCACTCCCCCTTATATGAGAATTATGCAACAAAAAAAAAAAAATGTTAAACCCACAAGTGCTTTTTTTTCCCCCCACTACTATTCCTTTTATACAGGCTTTTGAAATTTAGAAATGCAGCAATTTAGAAATTGGATGAAAGGTTTAGCACTGGGAAATACTTTTTGATAGCAAAATAGTTCAATTTTTAAACAACTATATCGATCGGACCAAAATTATGGGCAAATGAGGAGGAAAGAGGGACACAGGGGCATTGCTCCAAATCAGGGACAGTCCTTCGAAATCAGGGACAGTTAGAAGCTATGTCTTTGTATTTAAACCTGCTGGCTACTACTCTCATCCATTCAGCTGTCAATATGACCAAAATATAGGAGAATATTATAATAGAGTTGAATAGAGGTAATCAGACAGTGATTTTAGTTATAGAGGGTCTCATTGTGGGACACCTCTCCCCCATATGCTCAGTCACATTTGAAGTGTCTGTTCTCTGTGCTTGAATTAAGGCTACAGCTAGTAACATTTCAATTTCACACAGAGCACGGTGTAAAGCCCAACGTATACTTGTTTTAAAGCTCTGAGTACACACAAGCATACACAAAGCTTTTCAGCTCATGATGTGACTTTTCTATTTTGCTACAATTAATTCACTGGAAGAGGAATGTTACAACATTTCTCTGTTGGATTTTCTATGGGGTTATATGAAAAATGTACTACTTTGAGTGACACTAGAAATTCAGCTGCAAAATAAGGTTTTTATACTTTCCTAAAATCTTTTTCTTGGAGTCCACTGAGGGACACCGAATTGTAGAATAGTCTATGATAGGTGAGTTATTCCACGTACAGGAGGTTTGGACACTGGCAAAACAAAAATCAATAAGCCAGTCCCCATATAATCTCCAACCATCATGCCTTATTCCGCGTACAGACGGTCGTTTTATGCGATGTTAAAAAACAACGTTTTTAAAAACGTCAATTTCATTGACCGTGTGTGTGTGAAAACGTCGCTTTATGTCTTGTAAAAAACATTTTTCAAAACGTCGTTTTTTGTGTCACAGAAAACATCGTTTTTTTACATCGCATAAAACGACCGTCTGTACGCGGCATTAGTTCATAAGCAAGCAGTATTTAACCCGGACCATTTCGCTGGCCAAAGACTAGAGCATTTTTTGCCTTTCGGCACTGCGTCGCTTTAACTGAAAAATTGACGCCCTTTTTTCCCCACAAATAGCTTTCTTTTGGTGGTATATGTTCACCTCATAAATCATTTATTTTATGCGATATAAACAAAAATAGAATGACAATTTTGAAAAAAAAGCAACATTTTCTACTTTTTGCTATAATAAATATCTCCAAAAAAAGATATAAAAAAAACTTTTTTTTTGCTCAGTTTAGGCCAATACATATCCTTCTACATATTTTTGTTAATTAAAAACGCAGTAAGTGTTTATTGATTGGTTTGCGCAAAAGTTATAGTGCCTACAAAATAGGAGATAGTTTTATGGCATTTATATTAATAATATTTTTATTACTAGTAATGGCGGCAATCAGCGATTTTTATCATGACTGTGACATTATGGCTGACACATTTTTGGGACCATTGTCATTTTTACAGCAATCAGTGCTATAAATATGCACTGATTACTGTGAAAATGACACTGGCAGTGAATGGGTTAACCACTAGGTGGAGATGAAGGGGTTAAGTGTGCCTTAAGTGATTCTTAGGCCCCTTTCACACCTGCGGACCGTATGTCCGCTTTTTCATCCATCCGTTTGCGGACGAAAAAGGGACATACATTGGTCCCTATGAGATTGCGGGTGTCAGATGAACATCCGCTGACACCCGATCTCGTCCGCCTCCACGATGATCCGATTCTGCAGGCGGAAGAAAACCCTTTTTTTCCTTCTGTCCGCGGAATCGGATCGGATGAACACGGACATACGGTCCGTGTTCATCCTATCCCCCCATAGGGGAGAGCGTAGAAAAGACAGGGCGGTCCCACCAGCTTGTAGTTCTCAATGAAATAGCACGGCGCTGTTGAGTGCTCTGGTAGTTCATTGATGCTTCCTGTTTGTGTGTAAACTGTCTAGCCATACATCGTACAACCAAGCAGCTACACACAGAGTCTGCAAGAGACCTGCATTGCACCGATGATCTGCTGATTATATGAGCATAAGAAGGAGACTGTGTACATTTACAGGGATCTGTAAAAAAGGTAAATTCACTTCATCTACAGACCTCCCCTGGTGGAGCACAGTACCAGAGGGATCATCAGAAACATTGTTGAAGCTAGAGCCAAAGAGGTGTTAATCCTAAAAGGGGAAACAATGAAATGCTTCTTAAGAGCACTGTCAGCTTCCCAGGTATGGAGCCAAAGAGCTCTATGCATGTAAACAGGTCCATGTGAGAGGCAAGCTTAGTTGCTTGAGGGTGAACATTATAAGAGATACCCTAGGCTTTGAACATTATTTCCAAAAGCTCTAGGGTGGGCAACCCGTTGATCGCAAGCTACTTGTCAACCACTGACAGGTGATAGGTAGACCATGAAGACGTCCCACTGTTGCCGACCCAGTCTTTTCCCCAGAGCAGCGCATGCTCATTCACTCCTAGGCTGCAGAGGCAGCCAGTTGCATACGTGCGTTTGCGGGACGCGGCGGAGTAAGTCTCCGGAATAGCTCAGGCGGGGTCAGGCTCTTCTCCAAACACACCCAACACCCCTCACCATCGACCCTCTTCCCCAATGTAAGGATAGCATGTGAGAGAGGATTGCCGGCAGGGATCAGCACCACTGCAGCTTTCCTGCATTAAAAAACTTCTGTACCCTCCTAACACTCCACTCCTGATGCCACAGCCCTCTTGATGTCCCAGCACTATGCTTCCTGACACCACAGTACTATTAACTTCTGACCCCCCCCAATACCATACCCTCCTGACCCTCTAGTATCATGCCCTTCTGACCCCCTAATATTATGCTCTCCTGACACCACAGCCCTTCTGACCCCCCCATACCATACTCTCCAGTCCCCCCCCCAGTGGTATGCCCGCCTGAGACCCCAGCCCTCCAGATTCCCCTCTATATCTCGCAGTACCATACGCTCCTGACCCCCCCAGTACTTTGCTCTCCTGCCCCCCCCCCCCAACTGCTTTATGCCCTCCTGACCCCCCCCCAGTTCTGTGCACCCCTGACCTCCCTATACCTTGCCCTTCTGGGGTAACCAATTACTCTGAAGAGCTGAAAAAAATAGTAAAAGAACAAGAATGTAGAGTTTCTCACTAAAGCAAACTTTTAAGGTAGGCTAAGTTTATAGTTTTACAGTGACATTGGTTTTAGTAGATTTTTCTAGGTTGATCTCTTCAATGTTGTCCAGGTAGATCTCCAGCTATCAAAGGTTGCCTGCCCTTGCTCTAGTTTATGTGGATCTGCCCTGGAATGGTCTCTTTTTTATAATAATTAATCCATTCTAACAAAAATGTCAGACAATTAGGGACAAACAGTTATACCTAACAGCTCAAACAGCACTTAGAACAGAGTCAAACTTAAAAATCAGTAAAATCCTAAAATGTGGGAGCATTATCAACCAGTTTGGGGGTATGTTTGTTAAGGCAAATGACTGGATCATCCACATTGAGTAGAAACCACTTGTCAATAAATTTCCTTGAAAAGGGAAAGAACTCTTCTACATTATTAGAGAAATCCCTTTGACTCCACTGGTTGATTCCAGTCCTCATAAAAGATACTTTTACAATCAAATTGTCATGGGAAGTTTTTTGCAGTCCCAGCACTATAGGACCCAATGCCTAGAACAGCAGTTGGATCCTCTAACTGTAGGATATAACACACTGCATCAATTAGAGGATCAATAACTTCTTGTAAGGCTAAGTCATAAGGAACTTGCTTAAAAACAGGATCTGCAGTTGAAGTCTGTGGATGATCTGAATCTGAATAAAAGATAATAATAACAACCTCAAGCCCATACAGTGCAAGGGTACAGTAGCAGGTTTGTCTGTAGTAAACAACAAGATGCGCGTAGAACCCATATGAACAGATTTCTGCATTAAGACATACATACATACATGGATCGAAATGATGCTAGTTCAGCAGGATTTACTGATCGACTATTGTACAACCAGCCTGTTGGGTTTTCCCCATACGATCAGTGCTGCTGGCAATAGCCAGCAACACTGATCAATGTGTTCTGACGCCATGGAAGGCTTCCTGCTGTCAGAACACAAAAGCACCGTGGGAGTGATTCCCCCATCCACTTTGATGGGGGAATTAGATCTTTTTTGAATAACAAATACAATTATTCATGTATGGCCAGCTTTAGCTGGGCACAAACTGAAAAAAATACAAAGTGAATAAAAGAGCTATCTCACCAAGTGAATTTTCAGACTGGGTCACACCAGCAGTCATGCCACAGCTCTGTATTTGGAGACCATACTCTATGGTTAACTGTCACAGAACTCAAGGTCTATAAAGAACCACAATGCAGAGCGAAGTGCCTGAAGATGATTTACCAGGTTAATATTTGCCAAGACCATAAGCTTGTTTACAAAGTGACTGGGTCACACTTTATGCCCAGTGCCTGAAGGTAACATTCTAGGCTAGCCCCGCCATCTTAGGCCCAACAAAGTCTGAGCACAGTCCCAAATCTATTTCTGCCATGAAGACACCAGCTCAAGCAGCATTTTTTGGAGTCTTGTTTAAAGTTATCAAAGAAAAAATGTCAACGGTGTAAAAAATATCTTGATTGAAGAAAGAAAAACTGCAGAAAAAATATATTAGGGTTTTCGACGGCAGATCTGAGGAAACCTTCTTGGACGCTAGCAAAAAAATTAGACCGGATGGTTGTAGCCAGGGTTATATGGAGGCTCCTGGACCTCTTGTAGGCGGCAGTATAACCCACACCTCATAGACTGTTCTACAATCCTGTGTCCCTCAATGGTTGATAAAGAAAATAGTTTTTGATTCTTTACAGCACTGCTAATAAATATAGACCAAAGAACGGTAAAACCTCAGACCAGTGCCAAGCCCTACCCCTTACCAATGTAAACATATTTTGGGTATAATTCTGCTTCAACGATTTTTAAATACTGCTTTTGCATCATACATTTTAAGCTGACTTTTTACATGTTTTAAAGTTTTAAAGTTTATAAGTATCTAGTGAACAGGAAAGCATTATTTAACCCAAATTTCAAGCAGTGCTTTTTATAGGCATTTGAAATACTGACATTTACTTGGTTTTGTTGGACCCCGGCCATCACACCTATTTAGTGACATGATTACTTTGTTACTTGACATAGTGGCAGCTTGCAGATTAATGCTTGGAAAAGTGCAGGGCCCCCTCCTTTATCCCCTCATTACAGTGAAATAATGATAGGATTGCTAAGCAGTTGAAAAATATGACCTGGAAATGGCTGAGACGATTTTGAATGTCAGTACACTTTATTGCAGGTTAAATTGAACGCTAATGCCAGGATTTGCTTTGGCCTGTTGTGTGGTATCACACCTCGATCTGTCAGAAATGGCAGATAATTCCACATTCTGGTTCAAAACTATGTATGAAAACAAGGTGAAGCTCTGATGCCAATTATATACAAATCCTTGTTTCTACAAAAAGAAAACTGTATTGAAATAATGATAGAAAATATCATCTGCTTCAATGCAATTTGCTTTGACTGTTGTTAATAGAAAATCATCGGAAAACTGACAGAACTAGCTTTGAAGTAATTCCCATAATGGAGGTTTAATTTTTTCACATTAGCTTAAAGAGTTTTTAAAATGCAGTCACATAATATTTGTCAGTCAATAACCTTTTAATAAGAGATTTCACAAAACGAATATAGTGGTGGCTGCTTATTTTTTTTTTAAATTGTGCCGGGTTTGACAGTATGTAAATTGGAATGTAATTCAGGGCTGTGCAACAATGGGAACATCTATATGTGAAAAAAACTGCAGTTATAAACGGCATAATTACATTTATCTGCAATTTGATTTTTATTATGTAGCTTTTTAGACACAATACCCTTCTAACCTTCAACCAAGAATAAAGCTACTGAGGAAAATGATTGCTTATGGCTGCTGGTTACCTGTCTGTTGTGTTTTTATTTCCATCTATCTCTTTATCTTTATAGATTGGCTATCAATATCAGCCTTTTTTACTGTTTTCTTGTCTTTCCATTTTAACTGTCTGTCTGTTAACATTTATCTATATATCCATATTGTCTGTCGATTTGTCTCTTTGACTGTTTTTCTCACTGTAGCTATTTATATTATATTATTTATATAGTGTTTATATATTTTAGAGCTGTTAGTTCTACTTCAGCACTCAACAGAGAATAATGAACCAATAACATCCGTTCTTCCCCCAGAAAGCCTAATATCACCACCATAGGCAAACATGAACATCCTAAAGTCAACTAGCCCATTAGTAAATATATAGTTAGATTCAGCACTAGACAAAAGCTTAATACATAGGTTTTATTTATTTATCTTTTTAACACATTCTCATTTAATGATTTTATTATTAAAACTAAAATTGATACGGATAATTGCAGGGGTTATTGCACTAAAATACCGTTAGCTTGAGGATGTAAAATAGAAGAGAGCAGGGAAAATAGCAGTTTGAGGTGGTAATTATTGATTTAATATGAAAACAAGGCTCAGTCTATGCAACAAAATAAAAATTCTCCATCCACCAATTTGAGGTGGGTGGGAAAATCCTTCCTGCTGTCTCACTGTATTCTGACACTGGGACTCCCTCGTCCTCAGAATACACTTATCAGAGCTGCAGCTCATTGACTGCATGCGCTGATCGAGTGGAAATTTTCCAAAAAGCCTGTTCATGAAAACTCAATAGATAGGTCGACTTCTCATGAATAGGAACAGACATACATGGATCGATTCCTGCTTAACCGGTCAAATTTCGATCCATTTATGGAATTAGGCAAACTCATCCTAGTGAACTGAACCTAAAGGGTTCAGGTAATCTTAGCAGACCACACATGTTTTGAGAACCAGTGGTATGCAAGCAGACAGAAGGATTTTTTGGGCCATGGGCCATGTGCCAACAAAAGACTCGCTACACAATAGCAAGACTTGCTTACTAACAGGTTACCAGCATTTGACAGGGAGTCCCCCTTCACACAAGAGATGCGATCGCTAATTTTGCTATCACAAAACCATATCCCAATTGTACAGAATGTTAGAGAATGAAGGATTCCTCATGTATCCCAGAAGGACCCATACACATACTGTATTAAAAAAAATATATATCATTTTTTTATATCATGTTAAAATGTATTAAAATTCTGTTGCGATACAATACAACAATTTTGTGTCTCAGTCGTACAGATATCCCCTTCCAATTCCCATTATCTATTCATATGAGCATTCATTTGGTACGTCAACCCAATAATAATAATAATAATAATACATACTATACATTTTAACACATCTGCAACATGTTTCATGGATATTCTCCTTCAATTCTTCAGGAACACAACTGAAATTTCTCTGTAAATAAATAAATAAATAATTAAACTAAATACAAAAAACAAAAGTGTATATTTACAGTGTTATTCTGTATGTATCATTACATACTGTAGATTCTCAGTCTGTGTAATGACACAGGGTCGAGCTCACAGCCAGGTAAGCAAATGATTGAAAATCAATGTAATGACAGACAGTATGACATTTGTATAATTGTTTATTTAGTTTTAGAGATAATTCAGTTGTGTTCCTGAAGAACAAGTTATGATCGTATTATTAGCTAATGGGCACTGGAAGGCGATATCAGTACCGATGCGATACAAAAATTGTTGTATTATATGGCAACATAATTTTAATACAGTTTACCATTATATTCCAAAAAAAAAAAAAAAAAAATATATATATATATATATATATATATATATATATATATATATATATATATATATATATATATATATATATATATAATTATGTTCTATCTATCTATCTATAGATATTTTAGTCTGTGTCGTTTTTCAACATGCTGATTTTCGTTGCTCCTAGGATAATTTTTTTTATCTTTTTTTTCCTGAAAGGTCAGGTCAAAAGAGAAATAAACGTTGCTGTTACTGGATTTGTCTGATCTAGACCTCGTTCACATGGGGTGTATGTAACTGTGCCCTGTATGAGGGCCATGTATACCAGGACGGGAATGCACAGGCATTCCATGTGTCCATGGGCAGGCAGTCCCATTGCTGTTAGTTGGGATGCAGCAGCTGCATGGAGACAGCCACTGCTTCTAGTCTGACATCTGTGAAGGTGAATGGCCCTGAGAAAAGTTTTGCTTTTTTTGCTTAGGTTGTATAGGTCTGTAGGTTTGGTGACCTCTACTGCCAGTTATGTACTGGTCACTCAATACTGTGCTTATAACATGACTCTGAAGTACATAATCACCCCAGAGCAGTAGAAATAACATATCAGGTGACTGTATTGCATCACAAGACTTGCATCAAAGGTCTCGTACGCACGACTGGTTTTCTCTGCAAAAACCAGCAAGAAAACTGCTGGCAGAGCTTTCTTGCCGAGAAAATCGTTTGTGTGTATGAGGCTTTCAGGTTTCTCGTCAGGAAATCTGGCCAGAATCTCGACGAGAAAAACAGGGAACCTGCATTTATTTTTCTCGTTGAGATTGTTGTTGGCCTGTTTCCCGACGAGAAACCAGAGAGTGTGTATACTTACCTGTCGCCGTGGAAACCCACGCATGCTCGAAATTACTTTGTCGCATGCGCGGTAGCTTCCACGGCATAGGTGGGGTGAAGCAAGATGGCGGCGACGGCATCGATTGTGATGAGCGCATGCTCGTCGTATGCAATGAAGTTGCCGTGTTTTTGCCTTTCAAGCGAACCGCGGTTCTTTTGAAAAGGTCAGTGTGTACACTCGGGCGGCAAGAGATTCTTGCCAAGAAACTCGTCAGGGAAAAAATCCTGACCTGCAAACTAGTTTGAGCTAAGTGACCAAATAATCTTTGCAGCCAAGGGCTCAGCATCACAACCAATCAACCAGCATTTACAGGAGATCAGCAAGGACAGACCAACAGGATATTGATAAAGCTTTTCGAAAGGTGTATATGTAGATAAATGTGTTATGTATTGCCTTCAATGTTTCTCAATACATGATACAGGCATTGGGGTTGATTTACTAAAGGCAAATAGGCTGTTCACTTTGCAAGGAATTTTTTACTTTGTAAAATAATTTTTTCCTTCGCTTAGTAAATGTGGTGAAAATTGGCCTTGCAGGGAATACCCAGTCAGGTGCATATGCATGCACATTATTAGATGATGGGAAGTCGGCAAAGCTTCACCTAATTCACTAAGCCTTTGCTAAATAACCCCCTTCCATCAGTTTAAATGTTCCTATATTTTGTTGATCTTTGTTCACTTGAGTGAACCTATTTTGTAAACCTAGTTCCCTATTTTGTAGATGCTATAACTTTTACACAAACCGATCAATAAATGCTTATTGCGATTTATTAATTTTTACCAAACATATGTAGAAGAATACGTATCGGCCTAAAATGAGGAAAACAAATATTTTTTTATATATTTTTGGGGGATATTTATTTTAGCAAAAAGTAAAAAATATAGATTTTTTTTCAAAATTGACGCTCTATTTTTGTTTGTAGTGCAAAAAATAAAAAACGCAGAGGTGATCAACTACCACCGAAAGAAAGCTCTATTTGTGGGATAAAAAGGACGTCAATTTTGTTTGGGAGCCACGTTGCACGACGGTGTAATTGTCAGTTAAAGTGACGCAGTGCCGAATCACAAAAAGTGGCCTGGTCTTTGACCAGCAAAATGGTCTGGGGCTTAAGTGGTTAATAAGCGTTAAAAAAGGTTTACAAACTGTGTGTTAGAGAAAATAAATGATTAGTTTAAAAACATACAATACATGACCAGACATATATATCGAAGGGTCAGTTGGGTAACATTACTGAAATGAGGAATAATCAATCAGAAACAATATCAAAAACAACCAAAAGGTACAGTTTTATCAGAACATAGTTGTCAGATATGAAATACCATTAGGAAGTAACCCATTTATTCCAAGTATTTTAGATACCTTTTTTAAAGGAATTAGATTGAATCGCTAAGCACTCTTCATAACCTTGTACTAAATTTACTTGAAGTTTGACATCTGTAATGTTAGGCACTAAATTCAGTCTCTATTTGCGCATAATCATTAGTCTAGCCGCAGAAAGTATATGCAAGACCATGTTTCTGACATTGTGTGGGAATTTATCAGTTCCTAAAGTGAGGATAGCATGGACCGGGCATGGGGTCGTTCGGCACCCCCTGGTGTCTGAGATATAGGGTAAATACTTTATTCTGAAATCTGCGTATACGTGGGCACTCCCATAGGACATGTAATAGGGACCCAATTTGGTCTCAGCCACACCAACATTTGTTATCATCTAGAGTGAATTTCACTAGCTGTCCAGGAGTAAGCTACCATCTGTGATGTATGTTTGAGCTAGCTCCTAATAGTTAGTACATTTAGTGGATCATATCATTACCTGTAACGCCACTTCACTTTGTTTAGATTAGATAAACACTATTGGGCAGATTCACTAAAGGAGCTGTACACAATAAATCATGTGAAAATCAAACTTCTTTTCTCTTTGAATACCCAATTATCTGCAGATGAAATAACAGGACTTTATTTTTCTTCATATTAAATATTTTTTTTGTGTATAGATTTTCAATGCCTTGCATGTAATTTAAAAAATGTTGACATACACATTTTTTGGGAGATTTCGTAAAACTGGTGAACACAGAATCTGCTCCTGCTGTGCATAGTAACCAATCGGCTTCTAGGTTTATTGTAAAAGCTTAAAGGGGTTGTAAAGGTTCGTTTTTTATTTTCTAAATATGTTCCTTTAGGCTAGTGCATTGTTGGTTCACTTACCTTTTCCTTCCATTTCCCTTCTAAATGTTTTTTTTCTTTGTCTGAATTTCTCACTTCCTGTTCCTCCTCAGTAAGCTGTTCAGTAAGCTGTTCTGGCTGACTAACCACCGCTCTGATGATGGTGGAAAGCTTACTGATGAGGAACAAGAAGTGAGAAATTCAGACAAAGAAAAAAAAAATTAGAGGGGAAATCGAAGGAAAAGGTAAGTGAACCAACAATGCACTAGCTTAACCTCCCTGGCGGTATGATTCTTTCTGGTTTTAGGTGCTGAAAGCGGTACAATTATTTTGCATGAAAATTTGGCGTTTTACATTGTAGGCCTGTAATTCTTCAGAATAACTCAAATCTGTCCAAACAAGAGTCTAGTAGACATCTCGGGTATGATAAAGTTTTAAAAAAAATCATAAATTATAATATAATAAATAACTATAAATAATTATAAAAAATAATAATGTAATTATAATAAAAATTATTCAATAATGTAATCAAATCAAAATCACTGAAATTTGCTCAGTTGCAGAATTGTCGCTGTCATTACTTTTTTTTATGACGAATTTCCCCACAAATCGCTATCGCACAATTCTGCAAGTGATTATAATTTATTATCGCTGTTTTCTAGCTGATCTAAAACCATTTTTGACATAAAGGGACACTTTTGGTTGCTATGGACAATCTACAGTTTGCAGGGAGAAAGAACCGTTTTTATTATATAAAAGTACATGTAGGGCACTGGGCAGACCACTAGGGACAAAGGGGGTGTGTATTTTTTACATACAGTACTGTAATCTGTAAGATTACAGTATACTGTATGTAATGTGTTTATTTACTTTTTTGAATTTGGCGCCGTTCTCCACCCCCGTGCATCGTAACGTCGCAGAGAACGGAGATCGGCAGCACACAGGCACTGTGTGAATCTAGTGAGGATGCCGCTCGCTCACACAATGGGGCAAGCATTGCAGGATCCAGGGACACGGTAAGTAAACCCTGCCTGTGGGTATTGCGAGGCAATCCTGAGTCTGGCTCGGGGATACTGCTTTTGGTATTGAAATCTTACCCCGAGCCAGACTCGGGAATACCGCCAGGGGGGTTAAAGGAACCTATTTAGAAAATAAAATACAAACCTTTACAATCCCTTTAATTGAACAAGCTGAAGTTACTATATACAGCTGCGCTATATTTTTTGTGCACCAGTTTTAGGAAATCCCCCCAATTGTGACACGTCATGGTATTAGAAAGGCTAGGTTCACATGTTTGCACTTTCACACACCATCCTGAATGTATTCAGTTTTATCAGCATTTTAGACTTTTGTGGTGGTTAGAAAATTATATAATCAGTTGCATTCCTTCTCAATTTTCTCCATCTTATGCAGCATTTTGTAAAGCACAGCTTTAAAAAACACTAAAGTAGTGCAGGAAATCGGTGGTCTTACCATAAATAGCCCATGCTACAACAGCCATTTTAACACTGTTCTCACATCGTTGTTTTTAGCATTTCTTTTTTGCTTTTATAGTAGATCTCACTCTTGTAATCCATTATTGAATGTAGCAGAAAGTGTCCACTGAGTCAACTTAAAACAACTTTACCAACTAGCTAGCTATTGTCTGCAACTTTTCACTTAGTAGCTAGCATAATACATAGCATAAGACCCCTGCAAAATACATTGCAGATGAGATATACAACCTGGTCTAGGACATGCCCCAATCTGTGATTGGCCAGTGAAGAAATGGCAGTACACTAACAAGGTCATCATTCTGCATTATTCCTTCTAGGAACCTCTTTTATGAGTGGTGATTATAGAGTACTGTCCTCTATATTCAGAGAACAAATGCTTTAAAATAGATAATAATGGTTGAGCTGAATTTTATATTGTACCAATTGAGGATCAGACAATATTTCACAGACCTGCCAGTGCAGTGAAATATTTCCTTGCCAGAATACATTCATTGCACCTTATAGGCAATGGTACCCTATTTAGGATGTGATTCAGGATGGTGTGTGGAAGTTCATAGGTGTTAAGTGGTCATGCCAGGGGCGATTTACTAAAACTGAATCTGGTGCAGATGTGCCTAATAACCAATCAGCTTCAGCTTGTTCAATTAGGCTTTAACAATACAACCTAGAAGCTGATTAGTTAATATGCAGTTTCTCCAGATTCCGTGTGCACCAGATTTAGTAAACATCCCCAAAGTGTCAAAGTATGCCCAAGTTGCCATAGGCAGTAGTTTTATGTTTACCTCCTTATACCTCCTAACTTTTTGAGATGGGAATGAGGGACACCTATTAGTAAAATGATGTAGGCATAGAACACACCCTCTGTCACACCCCCTTAAAGGGGAACTATACAAAAATATTAGTAAAATCCACAAATTCTTTTTTTACCACTACTATTCCTTTATACTTGCTTTTGAAGTTTACAAATGTAGCAGTTAAGAAATTGGATGAACGATTTAGCCCTGGGAAACACCTTTTGAAAGATAGTGCATTTTATATACAACTATGTAGATCAAACCTAAATGAGAGACAAATAAAGAGGTATAGAGGGACTTTGTTCCAAATCAGAGACAGTCCTTCAAAATCAGGGTCAGTTGGGAGCTATGTCTCTGTGCATGAAAAGCTCAGTGAGTGGCAAACATTTTTTTACATCTCATGCATATACTGTAACTATTAATTATAAAACCAATAAGTATGCCATCATAAACTTGCTTTGAAACTGTATTTGTGTGTTCTTTGTACCTTGCCGGCAGCGTGTTGGTTATTCCATTATTCTTCTAGCATTGTATTACCAGTATGAATTGTAATGCAGTAGGTGGCAGTATCTGACCACTCCATCACTGCAAAATGAGATTCCAAATGAGAACAGTACAGATTGTATTTATTTTTCTCATTATTAGTGTTCCGAGCTGCAAAGGAGAACACAGACATTATTCTCACATTGGCCACTATACATTGTAATTTTTAACAAACACCCAGAAATGCTTTAATGTTTTAGCAGGCAATGTGGCCAGCTTTTAGCAAGGATGGCCATTTATCATTACACTTTGTGAAATCATTCATTTCTTCTAATTTGAATGTAAATGACTCCAAGGTTTTACAAATAAGGTGACAGACTCACATAAATGTAATTGCTGGGTCCATCTCCTTCTTTTTCTATATCACTCATTAGGTTATGAATTAAATACATCTTATTAAACTAGGGGCATGTCCAATGATGATATTGTAATGGCAAATTACTGTGTGCTATTAGTAGTGTATTTTTATTCATGGACATTAATTTGTCATTAAAGCAGCATTAGTTTAACACTTTTATGTGGATTACGTGACCTGAAAGTAGAAGCTTCTTCTGGAATGTGAGGAAGAAAAAATGAAAGCAAGTGCTAGACGTATTAAGCATATTTGGCAGGTTTACAGGCACCCTGAACAATATATCTGTGAAATTCTTTAATGCCCTTCAGATCTCAACCCCAGAACGACGATTTTTTTATTGTGTACTAAAATGTGTTACCTTATTATTAATTTGTAAGTCTTAGGCCCCGTACACACGACCAGTTTCCTCGGCAGAATTCAGCTTCCGACCGAGTTTCTGGCTGAATTCTGCCGAGGAAACTGGTCGTGTGTACACTTTCGGCCGAGGAAGCCGACGAGGAGCTCGACGAGGAAATAGAGAACATGTTCTCTATTTCCTCGTTGTTCTATGGGAGCTCTCGGCCCGCCGAGCTCCTCGGCGGCTTCAGGGCTGAACTGGCCGAGGAACTCGATGTGTTTGGCACGTCGAGTTCCTCGGTCATGTGTACGAGGCCTCAGAGTTTGGAAATGGCATATTGATCCTGAAAAATTCCTACATATTCATATGTAAGCAGACAGCTAGGCACTGTGGTTGATTTACTAAAGGAGTACAGAATGTTCACTTTACAATGAGAACATTCTCTACCTCTTTATTTAAATATAAATTCATCAACAGGCCAGAAATTAGGTAAGCAAAGGCAAAAAAACATAGTATAATTTTGTGTACTGTAAATGGTTATTGGCCAGGAGCTGTGAATAATTATCACTGATATCATATTTAACATACTGAGGCTCAGAGGAGTAACTAGAACCTTCAGGGCCTCGGTGCAAGAAACCACAAAGGGCCCCCTTGACACCATCCTGGGGCCCTTGCCACTGATCCAGGGCCCTTTACTCCCATTGCGGGGCCCTTTATTGCGGTTCCACAGCAGGACCCTTTCATGTAGCGGGACCCCTTCCTGCATAGTTGCAAACCTTTCTAAAAAAATGTTAGTGACACTTTTTTTTTCTATGTGTTTAGCCAGCCATTGTAGGCAGAGAACGTATCTTAATTAGGGGTGGGCCATTTAAAATGGGCATGGTTATACAAGAACCATCTAATGCCATACCCCTTTGCACATTTCTACACCCCCCAGAATGCCCCTGCACCCCCTGCACATCTTTGTACCTCCCAAATAACCCCTGCATCCCTAGCACACCTCTGTACCCCTCAGCACACTTCTGTACCCCTTTACACATCTCTGCACCTCCTACACATACCTCTGCAACTCCCAGTATCCTCTGTACCCCCGCCCCCCCCCATCTCACATACTCTATTTAATAGGAGCAATGAGTCATGTTCACATTTGTTTCTTCTGATGCCATTTTCTAGTGCAGGATTGAATGTGATAGGTTACTATGGGCAATTTTAAAGTGGAGCTCCACCAAAAAAGCTCAGCTTGTTTGCTCCCCCTCCCCTCCTCTGCCACATTTGTCACCAGAAATAGTGGGTACCTATTTTTCACAGGTACCCATCCCCACTAACGCAGGCGAGGTCCCTCGGAAGTTTGGCCCCCTCCTCCTTCCCCCCGGCGGTGGGCCATTCACAAAGAACAGCACTTCACTACCAGTTTCCCTTACCAGGAGATTGAAAAATCGGCTGGAGTGCTGACATTGCGGGATCTCTGGACAGGTAATAAAATGTCAGCAGCTACAGTATTTGTGATTTTTTTGTGAGGAGACTGGAGCTCCGCTTTAAAGTTTGTGTTGATAGGCAAATACAGCATGCTTGCAGGTGCCTACATGTGAGATCTGTCTGAGAGATCATTCACAGTTTATTGACTTCCTTCTAAGGTGTATCAGCCTGTTTTAAGCTGCATTCCTATTAAAGTAAAAAAAAAAAAGAAACATTTTTCTCTGCAGCTTTATTTACATTACTTACCTGTAATGAAGTACAGCATCTTACAAAGGTAAGTACACCCCTCACATTTTTGTAAATATTTTATTATATCTTTTCACGTAACAACACTGAAGAAATTACACTTTGCTACAATGTAAAGTAGTGAGTGTACAGCTTGTAGAACAGTGTACATTTTCCGTCCCCTCAAAATAACTCAACACACAGCCATCAATGTCTAAACCACTGGCATCAAAAGTGAGTACAGTTTCTATTGAACTTTCTGATACCACCAATATTCAGCCTGTGTGTACAGGTCTTAATTCATATAAAATAAAATGCCTGGACTGTATGACACAAAACAAATTACCCCTTTTTTGTAAAGTGGACATTATAAGGTTTAAATATTTGCCACATTTGCTTAGAAATGAAGAAAGATGCTGGTATTGAGGTTGTTAAAACATGGAGATTGGTAATGGTGCACTAGATAAATTAATGCATAAATCATACACAGAGGGAGAAGGAGAAGAGGGGTTAATGTACAGATCATGTACAGTGTGATAATGGAGATGAAGGGTTAATATGGAGAAGTGAAGGATAAGGGATGTGACAGATTATTATACAGGGTGATCCATATTTATATACATTTTTTTTCATTTTTCTGTAGTAACTGAAAGAATTGGGTGAGGTATGGAATTTTCATTGCTATATGGTCTTCTGTGTTTTATAGTACTTTCATTATCTTGTTCTGCCTTCTGCTGTGTATGGAAGCACTTTCTCATGTGAGTCAGTAATGGCATCCAGCAGACTGTCCTTGTATGATCGTGCTTGAATTGCTATGCAAATGGAGGTGTGGCAAGGTAAATGTGAGACGCTGGATTACAAAATCATAAAGAGGCTGCACAACAGTGAATCAGCAGAAGGGTGCCAGACGGCCAAAGACAGCTGCCACAAAGGAAAGAAAAGCTGCTAAGATTGGCTTGTTATGGCTAAGATTGGTCATCATAGTGATCACATAGCATAGAGCTGCTTAGATCGGCTCGGTACACTATTTCTGTGAACCAAGTTATCTTGGTGCAATCACTCTGCCATTCATAAGTAAACCGCGGTAGTGACATGGTTAAAGCTTTAAATTTTTCACTTAAATTATTACATTTACCATCAGTGGCCTGACTGTCAAACACAGGCACTCTGTAGTCCTCAGTACTGCAGATGTTGTCATCATGCCACCAACACTGTCTGTGCATGAGCAAAGCCAGAGGCCTTAGTCATAGAGATGACTGCCCTTGGCAATGCCTACTCCAATTCACCATCTACTCTTAAAAAGGTGCAAAGAAAAAAGCACTTTAAATTAAAACAAATTGTGTTCAAATACAACATTTAAATTCAATAAATGTTTTACTTGATTCTAATAAAAGGAATAAAGATGGTAAGTTGTAGAGCTTTGATTCAATGAAAAAAAGGTTCAGGACCGAACATAAATGGAACCCTGAAAGATAAATTGGGCAGAAAACAACAACTTGGCATATAGAAGTTGTGAAAAAAAGTTAAAAACAACTGGGAAGTTTCTGGATTCTTCCCATATACAGCATAAATATGTGCTATTCATTTAAAACCTTCCAGGCAAAATATGGTCCCCCTCTCACCCTTCTCTCCCACCACCCTCTAAACCATCTTGTAGGGTTTTATTTTTCTCTTGTAAAGCAAGTTTTATGCTCAGCTAAGTCTCACATCCAGGTCCCTCACTTCTACCCTTTTCCCGGTTCAATGGAGCCTCAATCCAGCACTGCTGACCTGTCCTTGAGATAATGTAAATTCTCTTCTGGATTCTGAGAGGACCACACAGCAAATACTGCAACATTAAAAATTGTGACCCTTTAATTCTCTAAGGCCCCTGCTTAAAAAATCTATAATGTTTGGATGTCCCAAGTAATTTTCTAGCAAATAAATACAGATTTTTACATGTAAACAAAAAGTGTCAGAGTAGGCCTGGTCTTCAAGGGGTTAAGCTAGCCATATACTTATATAATAACTTATTTCCTCCAATCTTGCAAAACAGCATTGCTGGATGAATTTCCACTGCTGGCTGAAGAGGAACCAGGTAATATAACCACCCAGGTGTACTTGGGTAGTGCAGGATAACTGTCAGTGACCCATTCAGATCTGAGAGAAACCCAATGATACACATGAACAGTTGCAGAGTGTTATCAAGGAGTGTCTGATTTATTGAGCACAGGCACACAGTATTTATGCAGATTCTAAAAGGAAAGGTGGGGGCTAATGAGGGAGTTCCTACATGTTATCAGGAAAAGACACAATATATCTCTATCAAACATCTGCTTCCATCCTGACAATGCAAGTTCCTGTTTTAATCTCAATTATGTATATTACAGTTAGAACAGGAAACGTATTCTGGGACCTTGGCTTAAACCACAGACCACAAGATAAAGTCCATGTAGGTGAGAAACAGATATTGCCTACAGATAAGGATATACCGTATATACTCAAGTTTAAGCTAAGTTTTTCCGCCAATCACAGACGTCCTCTTGTCCAAGGATGAAAGAATGTCCATGATTGGCGGAACACTGAACGTAGTGTCTGCTGGGAAACTGAGTCCGAGGATGAGAGGACCTCCATGATAGGCGGAACACAGTGTCAAATGCCTATCAAGGAACGGAACCCCAGGAGGAAACTGCGACTTTTAAAAAAATGGACGCCCGTCAAGAATTCAGGTACTTGGGCACAGTGAGGTATGGCACAGTGAGACTGCAATGGGCACAGTGAGACTGCAATGGGCACATTGAGGTATGGCACAGTGAGACTGCAATGGGCACAATGAGACTGAAATGGGCACAGTGAGGTATGGCACAGTGAGACTGCAATAGGCACAGTGAGGTATGGCACAGTGAGACTGCAATGGGCACAGTGAGGTTGCAATGGGCACAGTGAGGTATGGCACATTGAGGTTGCAATGGGCACAGTGAGGCATGCAAATGGGCTTTGTTGACCCTATTTTCCGCTTACAGTAGCTGCTGCATTCTCACCCTAGGCTTATACTCGAGTCAATAAGTTTTCCCAGTTTTTTTGTGGAAAAATTAGGTCCTCGGCTTATACTCAGGTCGGCTTATACTCGAGTATATACGGGTAGCATTACTTCTTAACAGAAACAGGAAGCTTGTTCCGGGAAATGGCTTAACCACAATGAACTGACAAACTCTGGTTTCTATGTAAATCAAAGATGAGTTTTGCTAAGGCAAAACTCATATATACATTTCTATATTTCTATACATAGAGTGGAATCTTAGAAATAGAGAAAGAATTGTTTTATACATTACACCGGCTATTTTCTTTAGGTGGCCGCAGCACTCTGATAGGATGCAGTAACTGTTCAGCTGAGAATTTTGTACCCAGCTCAGTCAAATTATGTCGGATGGGGCAGCAAGAATCGTCTAAAATTCAAGTTGTGGGTGGCTAGCTTTACACCCTCAGAGTTATGTCTGTATGTACTCTGTACGCTTAATGTTAGACAAATTTTGAGCTTACACACCCAATAGTGTTCAGAAATGTTGATTGGCCATTGGCTTGTTGACATGAGCCTACGAGGAAGATGAATAGGTCACATGCTGTTCAAACACTGGAAGCATATGATATTTCTGAGGGCTCTGATGGAAGAGGGAAGCAGCGAGGGAACATGGTGAAGGTGGGAGAACATCAGTGGGAGTGGAAGAGAGCATGCCAGCTTAATTATTATTTATTTAAAATAAATCGGATTTTAATATTTTTTTTGTTTACTGTCCTGATATTAAACCTTCTTCTTCAACTTACTCTGGTTATATTTTGGCTGTGCTGGTGTACGTTGTTGTTTGGCAGTATCTATTGCACTGATTTATAATAACCATGTTTAATCCAAAGACAAAACAGCTGGAACCGCAAAGGATTCTGGTGCAGTTATTGATAGCGGAGCTTGACAGTCAAATTTCTAAGCTATGTACACTTTTATTCTATCTTAATTATGCATTCATTAAAAGCTTTTGTACTCAACTGAATAAAGTAAATATTTTCTTGATCTCTGTAGTGTGCTCCCAGAGTGTAGATTTGCACAGCAGGGCCCTGATAATATGAATAAATTGTATTTCCCCAAGGAGATTATCTTTCAAAGGAGCTTGTGTAGAAGTGAGGTTATTTTATTTGGTTCTTCTTGGGCTTCTTTGCTATGAATAGCATGCTTATCTTTTGTTTACTTATGATCAAGTTTATATTATTAATCTGGAATTGATCCAAATGTAATGATATTTTTATACCCACATATGCTTTATTAAAAACAATAACATAGAACTAGGAAAATACATAGGTTTGTGTGACACTGATTGACAAATTTAAAGTGTGTGTTTTGTCAAGACTTCTTTTTTGTTTTTGTTTTGATTAGCGTACAGAAGGGTTAGGCCCTTCCAAGGGTGATCTTTACAACTATCTAAAGCTGGCTATTCACTAGCAGAATTTCATTAAAAATATTTAATTTTAAGAACATTTCCTTCGTTATCTGATCATCAGTGGGGTCAAATTTACGGTAGTTTTCAACCACAGTAACAAGAAAATTTGAAGCAGCAGGATGGAAAAAATTTCTTGAATGAACAAATTTCTTACAGTGTAGTTTTCATTCAAAGCCCATTCTTTCTAAAAATCGAATTCTGGAAGCAAACTAAACTTTGAACCACTTTTGAATGACAAATGTCAAGCTGTCACATGTACTGAGAATTGTCATACACATTTTTTTTTATAATCATGTATTTATTAAGGTTTCGAAATACAGAGAAAAAAGAAAGACAAACACATTGCAGACTTCACATGCATTAGACGCTTTTCACTGCATTTAGGAAGTCACCATTCCAAACTTAGAGGCAACCTGCATGTTATCTGAGCATTCAATTCACAGTCAAGATTATTTGTTTGTTATAACATAGCAAAACTTGTAGTGACCAGAATGCTGGGAGACTCTATTCCCAGAGTGGATGAATCAAGCCTGAAGGTGGCATGCTGCCATCTTAGGCACAGACTGCCTTGAAGAGGCCTCAGGTGTGCGACCTAAAGGAGGAATGCAGATACCCTGGTGCTTACAAGAAGCTGACTGAAGGGAACGTGGTGGTATGAACAAGCCCTAAGCTGAATTATGATTCTTTTGGATTGCTGCACACCATCACTGTCTGCCAAAAGCTTTAACCACTTGCTCTATAATGTGCACACAGAATAAATGTCATGATCTGTGTCATGGCTTTGGTCACCTGCTGGTGGCACTGTTTCTCCCAGTAACAGGGGTGCAGTTCTGGTGTCCACCAGCGGGTGTCTCCCATGGAATGACTCCTCTCAATTAAGGTGAACTGCTACAGGTATATAATCCCGCCCTTCACTACAGGTCAGTGCTTCAGTATTTTGCTTGTCAGCCTGTTCCCTGCCTGATCTGATAGCTGTAGCCAACCTGTTCCTGATTTGCTCCCTGCCCTGGACTCTGGTTCTCCCCTTTGTCGCTTATTGACCCCGGCTTGTACTTTTGGACTTTGCTGCTCTCTCCTATCCTGGACCCCCGGCTTGAACCTTGGACTTGCTTGTGTCTCATCCCTGCATTACCTGCTAGTTACGCTCTGATTTCTGGTATATATTCATTCACTAGTTCTGGTGGTTTATGGTTTGCTGTGTCATGCTTGCTTGTCTTTGGGGTTTTCTATGATTGTTTTGCACGTGTGCTTAACCTTTAATAAACATATATTTTTCACTATCTTGGTGCCTATTTCCGTTTGTGCAGCCCATTGACCTGTTACCCAGTACTCAGATGCCTGCGTAGGCATCCCCTGACAATAAAGCTGGTCATACATTAATTGAAATGTTGTAAGTCCAGCAGGGACCCATTATTGTCAACATTTGGTCTTAACATCCAGGCATCAATAAACTCTGATCATGAAAGGGTTAAATAATTACCACTAATCAGATATTCTTCTAAGGTAAATGGCTAGGCCACTGTAAAAGTGAGTTGTTGGTTATTCTGAAACCAGGGGACATGACAGGTTTAGCTAATATCTAAGCAAAAGCATATCCACGATCCCTTTTTAGTAGCTGAACCGCGGTGTTTGCACATTAAGTAGCAGCTGCCAGTACTCACATATTCTGCATGTTCTATCTACAACTTAACTTGGGTGCCAACCTTGGTGGGGATGGGGGTTAGGTTCATAAATATGTTGATATTCGGTAATGAGCTGACATCAAAGGCTGATAACTTGTCTGCCTCTTAGCCGTGTTTGAGAGCGCTGAGGTGTCTGTTATGCCAAAGTAGTGCTAATAGCATTAATTTGTGTCACCAGCAGTGCTAGTAGACTATGAATACTGTCAGGGTCACTTCCAGGAATCTATACTGAACTCTCTTTGCATGTGTACTCACCTAATCATGCTTTCCCTGAACTGGGTTTACATGTTAAAAAGTGGGAATAAAAGTGATAACATTTAATTTATTAGCTCTATATATTTTGATTCCATTTTTGGGAATACTTAAATCTCTTCTATTGTGCTCATACAATTTTTATTGTTATTAACTCCCGGTATATTTGAAGAAAAAGAGGCGTTCTAGCGATCATTGTTGACCCAGATTATACTATGCAGTTGTATGTGAATTCCGATAACTCAAAGCAAACATTTTAGGCAGCACAACTTTTGCACTGTAGGATGCAGCAAAATCATAGTTGTGTACATTATTCAACAATTATACAATTGACCATACATATAGGAAACATCTTTGTCAACAAAAATGTACACAGCATTGACCAATCACAGTAGAAATAGTTTGTCTGTAGGTCTTTGTGTTCTTAAAGTGTCAATCCAGCCAAACTGACAAATTATTCTTTGCAGGCTCAAATCATATACATTACTCATTCATATTATGTTACATTTTACATTTACAC
This sequence comes from Rana temporaria, assembly GCF_905171775.1. Classification (NCBI taxonomy): domain Eukaryota; kingdom Metazoa; phylum Chordata; class Amphibia; order Anura; family Ranidae; genus Rana; species Rana temporaria. Next base: position 249,837,025 of record NC_053492.1, read on the forward strand.
AGCCTAAGGCTATGTATTTTTTACCTGTTGAACTTGCTTTTCCCATACACATCATCATATTTACTGTGCCGAGCTAACAACAGACCTTAGCAAACTGTTGAAAGTGTGGATCCCACATATGTTGTTGGAACCAGGAAGTGCTGCCTCATGCGGTATGCAAACCAAGTCAGAGGTTTCTTTTAATAATTTAGCATGCACTCTATTAGGTACTGAGCTCTTGAATTACTCAGTCTGGGATTTAAACTTTTGGCAGCAGGGTGAGTGCTGGTGACAACACTTCCTGTAGTGATATCAGTATGGAAGGGAAGCTATCAGGAGGCAGATAACTCATTGAGGATTAGCGGCCATGCAACCACAAATAAAAAGTAAACAGATTTTTTTATCTAGATTTCATATAAAACAATAGAATAAAGCAAAGTTAGAGCAAGCATGTAGGACATTAGTGTGATGATGACTTTCCATCTACATTAACGTTTCAGTAAAAACTCATCATGTAACTATCTATGTAAATAGATATTTGTTAGCTGTTGTGATTCAATGATGCTGATTTTAGATTGCTAATTTTCTTAGACACAAAGGGTACAGGACTAGTGAAAACTAGACTGAAGTTACCATATATGTCCCCATTTTAATCACATTTATTTCAGCCAATGTTTGTAGTTGGGTCTAAAATTTGGAAGATTTGCTAACGTACGATATTACAGGATGCAACCACTCATTGGGGGATTGTAGCACTTCCCACCCAAGTGATTGCTGCAGTACTTAGACATAGTTATCTATGGCCTATGGCCTGTTTTGTGAGATTTAAATATGGAGATTTAAAGGGGGACAGGGGAGCTTAGGCCAGGATCACCCACAAGGCAATGTAGGCAGAGGAATGGAGCTGAGTGGATGGTCTAGGGACTACAATCTTCATGCTCCTGAAGTAAACTAGGGTATAATGCAGTTGGTCAGATTTGTGCAGTTGACTGTCATTTCACAAGGGTAGATACACATGTAGACAGTTGATTTCTGATGGGGAAGTGCCAATCCAGTACTGAGAATGACAAAATGTCTGCCTTTTGCAATCCTTATTCAAACTTATTTTGAAAGTATGAAGGGGGAAGTCAATGCTGCAACCTTGCCTAGGGCCCCATTACCTTTTAATCTGCCCCTGCTTAGTTCTGATTAAATTTAGCCTTCTATTCAGTTAGGGCTAAACAAGAAGTTGTAAGTTCCCAATGCAAATTTACAAAGAATCATTCTACTTTCATCACATACATTTTATTGCGAACTGCTAGACAGAACAGTTGCAGTTATGCAAATGAGTTCTGCTGATTGAAGGATGCTGCAATTTAAATATCATCTCTGAACAGTTTTTTATTTGAAAAAGTACTACAGCAGCAACAAAAAATTAAAAAATAAGTAGCTCTGACTGTGATACCACCTTTGTGATAAGGTCTCCTGCAGTAATTGCCACTAGATGTCCTTAGTCTTCAGAGTGACTGAAGACATCATATGTTGGTGCTATGGACCCACCACCTTAGGGAGATGTCCAATATGGATCCCTGTGCTCCAATACAGAGAATGTGAACACATGGACCCACCACCTTAGGGAGATGTCTATATGTATCCCTGTGCTCCAATACAGAGAATGTAAGCAGAGATTGTGAACACACGGACCCACCCGCTTATGGAGGTGTCGATATGGATCCCTGTGCTCCAATACAGAGAATGTGAATACATGGACCCACCCCCTTAGGGAGATGTCAAAATGGATCCCTGTGCTCTAATACAGAGAATGTGAGCAGAGAATGTGAACACATGGACCCACCCCCTTAGGGAGATGTCGATATGGATCCCTGTGCTCCAACACAGAGAATGTGAGCAGAGAATGTGAACACATGGACCCACCACCTTAGGGAGATGTCCAATTTGGATCACTGTGCTCCAATACAGAGAATGTGAGTGGAGAATGTGAACACATGGACCCACTTATGGGGACATTATCACATGAGCGCCCCTTTTTACATCATTGAGGGACTGCTAATGGCTAAAGAGAAAGTGTATTCTGTGCTTCTCAAACCAGCCTAAAACAACCTTAAAATGGTGAATAAAAAATATGAAAATGCACAAGAGGGTAAACTGGGAGTAAAAGGTGTGAACTGGTAATTTGTGCTCTAATATTGTACAAAAATGTATATACTGTATTTGCTGGCATGTAAGACTACCTTTTACAATTTAAAAAAACTGGGTCAGCCGGGTCAGCTGCTCGTATGCCTGCTGGATGTGCGGTAATACTGTATGTAGATTTGGCTAAATTCACTATATACCGCTTAGCCAATCCCAGTGAGCGATGTATTCAAATGAATACAGAGCCTTCTCGGATTGGAGTAACAACCTCTGCCATTCCGAGCAGGCTACATACAGTAGCCTGCTTGGATTGGCTTTGAGAGTCAGAGAGGCGTGGGCTGATGATGTTGCAGCCTCTGCCAATCCAAGAAGGCTTTGTATTCATTAATAGAATACATCACTCCCATGATTGCCTCCAGCAAGAAGGAAGAAGAATATGGCTCCAGCTCCAGCAAGAAGGAAGAAGAATATGGCTCCAGCTCCAGCAAGAAGGAAGAAGAATATGGCTCCAGCTCCAGCAAGAAGGAAGAAGAATATGGCTCCAACTCCAGCAAGAAGGAAGAAGAATATGGCTCCAGCTCCAGCAAGAAGGAAGAAGAATATGGCTCCAGAAGGAAGAAATATGAAGCGTCGGAAGCCTCGAAAGGGGGGTCGTCTTATACAGTGAGTACAAAAAAAATCTTAATTTTTTTTTAAATTAGGGGGTCGTCTTATATGCCTGGTCGCCTTATACACCGGCAAATACGGTAAGCAGTTGGTCTCCTGTCCTATTTTTCCATATATTTAAATAGAAGGGTAGCATAAATGTTCATATTAAGATTCTGTTCTCAGTATAAGTATATCCCTGACAGATTAATAAATAAGGTTTAACTATTAACAATTGCTCACAAATCTCCTGCACCAGTGTTCATCTGTGGGAAGTTTTTTTAAATTTCTTCAAACATTATAAGATGAATTACCTTTTGTATATATTTAACTATATGTACCTGTTTACATGCGATATAAACTTGTACAAACATTATTTTACACTAGAAAATAAAGTATTACCAAAAGCTAACAAAGGAATAAACTGAAGAACACAATTCTTGGCCTTTTTTTTGGTATAAAAGAGCAAATACTGCAGAAATATCAGAAAAATTTGAATTAAAGAGTTTTCTGTTATAAATAGAATTGGCAAACAGCAGAACAAAGCAGTGTACACAAGTGTGAAAATAGAATTCATGTAAACCTAGTAGTGTGGTGTCAAGGCTTATTAGTAAGCTTGTTTGGCAGAAGCAAGTTTTTTTTGTTCATGTTTTAACCAATGCAAGGGCACCAACGAAGTGAAAAGTGCAGTAGCTGATGGCAACCAGACATATTTTACCTTTTTAGTTTAGAGAGTGGATAATAAAAGATAATTTCTGAATGTTTAGTTGCTGAGGGTTTTTGTACTTTGAATATGTTTTTTTTGCCATATTAAACATGCACATTTACATGGCTGTCTGTGGAGACTATTCGTGCATCACTATGCATCTTCCCTACTTGAAAATTGAAAAATGGAAGTGTGTATTCACAGTATATTGTATAGCTGCGTGATTATACAGATAGTGAATGTGCCATTCATTACTATGTGAACCCCATCAGAGATGTTATCATTTTTACTTGTAATAAACCATCAAAAAAATATGACTTGTGTGTTCTTTTACATATCGTACCTTTCATGTTACCATTTGGGATTCATTGCCAGCCTGTCCAATGTTCTGTGTACTTTTGTATATACCCACACTCAAAACCTACTTCCAAAAAATATTTTCCAAGGAAATAATCGTGAGAATAATAGTAAGATAATATGGCATATGGTATGTAGGGGAAGATTACTCTGATAAGTTTAGCCCGAACAGGAAGTTAGGACAATTTGAAATACACTAGGGAATATTTTTGGAAGGGAATGGATCCTCGTGTAGGTTTTGAGTGTGGGTATCATCACACACAGTGGCTAGATGCACATTAATTCCTCCTAATGCTATATACAGTCGCTATATGTGGCAGGAATTTTGAATACAAGAAAATATATGTATATATATATGAAAGTAGACAGAATATTGGACAGGCTGGCATCACATCCTAAATAGTAATATTAAAGGTGCAATATGTATAAGAACAAACACAAGTCAAATATGTTTTTATTGATGGTTTAATAACATTTAATAAAGTTTAAAATTATACTATCTCTGACAGGGTTGACAATGCTAGTTAGTACCGTAATGCATGTCAAATTCGTTATGCCAGATACAAATTACTTCTATACTCCAAGTGCAGAGGACCGATTATGAAAAATTAAAGTGATTGTAAATTCTTTTTTTTCCCTATAAAAATAACAAACATGTTATACGAATGCCGCGTATACACGATCGGAATTTCCGACAACAAATGTTCTATGGGAGCTTTTTGTCGGAAATTGAGACCGTGTGTAGGCCCCATTGGACATTTTCTGTCAGAAATTCGGATTGTGTGTACGCGGCCTTAGTTTAACATGTATGCTCTGAATCAAGTACGAGACGTAAGCGCTCGGTCTGGTAAAACTAGCGTTCGTAATGGAGATAGCACATTCGTCACGCTGTAACAGACTGAATAGCACAAGGCTGAAAAGCGCAAATTGTCTCTCTCCAAACTTCTACTAACACGACTGGTATTGAACTTCCCTTTAATAGTGACGTCGTACGTGTTGTACGTGACCGCGTTCTTGTTGATCGGAATTTCCGACATTTGTGCGACCGTGTGTATGCAAGACAAGTTTGAGCCAACATCCGTCGGAAAAAAATCTACTGTTTTGTTGTCTGTACGCGGAATTACTTGCTCTGTTGCAGATTTGCACAGAGCAGCCCCAATCCTCCTCTTCTCGGGTCCCCATTCTGTGATCCTGGCCCCTCCCTCCTGGTGAGTGCCCCTACAGCAAGCAGCTTGCTATGGGGGCACCCAAGCTGAGTCACAGCTCCCTGTGTCCATTCAGACTGAGAGCCTTGTCCTGGCCTCGCCCCCTCTCTCCCCCCTGATTGGTTAGCTGACTTTGATTTACAGCAGCGGAAGCCAGTGGTGCTGCTGCTGTGTCTCAGCCAATCAGGAATGAGAATCTTGGACGGCTGAGACATCATGGACATCGCTGGACAGAAAGGGACCTCAGGTAAGTATTTAGGGGGGGCGAGGGGGGCTTCTGCACACAAAAGGCTTTTTATCTTAATGGATAGAATGCATTAAGATAAAAAAAATTCTACCTTTACAACCCCTTTAAGTATATAAGTGATCATTACACATACTAACAGCTATAGATCATAGTTCAGTCTCCAGCCATGTAAACCTTGTGACTGGTAAGCCACAGATTTAATGTGGGAACTTGGTGTCCAGAATCAAACTGCCATGTTTTTAGAAGCATTGAGAGCAGGGTTGGGCAGAACTGTTCAGGATCTCCTTTAATCTGATTAACATGTGTAGCAGTAATCTGTAAACTAGCTGTTATGACATTATCAGTGTCTATATAGTGTAGCAAAGTTATTGTAGATTTCCCAGCCCTGCTACTGATCATCTCTGCCTTTGTGACTACATTTACATGACATTTACAGATAAACTCCAAGAAAATGGCTAAATACAGACATTAAGGCTCAGTTCACACCTATGCGAATTGAATGCGTATTTTCAATTCGCATAGCTGGAGAATGTGACTGGCTCTCTATGGAGCCGGTTCACATATCCCCTTAGCGGGTCTGGTGCGGTGTCCTGGAAAAACGTGTGCCTTTTTAAGTGCGTTTTAGGTTCGAATTCAGCCCAAAATGTGGGCTGAAATCGGACCTGAAACAGTGAACCAGCACGCACTGGACCCCTGCTGTGCAACGTTTGTGGCGACAGTGTGAACCGAGCCTAATAAATAAAAGAGTGCTGAATTCCAACCAAAGGAGTTTGTGTTTTTTGTCAATTCAGTTCTGAGATTTATACAGCCCCATCACACATAATGCCAGGTTGATGACACAGTTTAAAGTTAAATTATTATTATACAGGATTTATATAGTGCCAACAATGCACATTAAGGCAAGTACAGTTACAATACAATTCAATACAGGAGGAATCAGAGAGTCCTGCTCATTAGTCAATTTAAAGTGCTAGGGTAGAGACACTCAAATCAGAACACCACATGCCATATTTATGAAAAGGAAAAACAGGGAGAAAGGGGTAACAAACCCCAGGAATTTAAATGGTGTTCAGTATATTGGGTAGAAATACAGTAAAAGCATTATGAAGTTTCGAAATTGTATTATAAAAATTAAAAACAAGCACAAGTTAAAACCATCCGTGTTAAATACATGAAGTTTTGCCATATGCATACATTTCTGCAATAATATCGCTCTACATGTTTCGCTCTGAGAGCTTCTGCAGGAGCTTCTGATCTAGTGCAGGTTATGCTGGAAATAACAAAAGAACACAGGATGGAGGGAACAGCAAGTTAATTGGTTTGAAAATACAACATGTTCCATCCGTCCTGTGCAGTGTTTTGCACGCACCAGTGTGAACCTAGGCTTAAACTCTACTATTACCAGGTACATACACTGATTGAATTTAATGAATACATTTAACATTACAATAATAAATACAGAGCTGCATTAGTTTGTGAAAGAACAGAATGTTTATTTTCTGCTGAAGGTAGGGACAGCCTAAGGCTACATGTACACTAGCCTACCCTGACCGCGGCTGTGCGAAAATGAGAAATGTGGTAAAAACACTTTTTTATGCCACATTTTGCCTTTTCATAATGCTGGCATTTAAAACATTCCTATAAAAACACCAAAAGCTCCTAAACTCAAATTTAGGAGCCGACCGTGTACATGAAGCCTTAAGGCTTGGTTCACACCTATGCCTGTGGCTGAGGGTGTGGGATTCACTACAACCACCTGCAGTGAAAATGCACTGCTGTCAGAAAATGCACGAGGCTGCTATTCATTCTGAATGGCACCCCCACACATGTCAATCACAGTGCTTGTAAGGGTGCAGGAATCGCAGAGCAATCACATGGTCAAAATTATCATGCGATTTCCCTGCAGACCTCGTTTTAAAAAAGGTGCATGCACCTTTTCTTGTGGGAAATGCAGACACGGCAGCCCATTGAAATTAATGGCATAAGAAAGGCATAAGTGTAAACCTAGAGTAAAAGTAATGGTCGTGCCCAAGCAAATGCGCCCTGCAGAAACACATTCATGTGAACCTAGACTAAGCACAGGTTAGCATTGTTGTGTACAGGTTTGTAAATAAGAACAGTCCAAAAAAAATCTCTGTTCATGACCAGCCTTGTGTCACTTAACAGAGACAGTTCTTAGACCATCCATGACCAGGTATTATTCCCCCGGACCCCATAAATCTCCAAGGCAAAAAAAAAAAAATTCAGTATCTTAGAAAATGTGGATATTGTGAAAAAGTTCAGTATTGTAGACTCATGGTATCACACAATTCAATCAGCTAATTAACTCTAAACACCTGTAAAGGTTTCCTGAGCCTTCACAGTTGTCCGGAAGACAGCCAATGACACCCCCCCACAAGGTGGGTAAGTCACAATAGGTCATTGCTAAAGAAGCTGGCTGTTCAGAGTGCTGTATCTAATGTTGGGCGAATGGTCTGACCTTAACATGAGTTTGAGCCAAACGTTTGCATGTTCGGCCATTCACCAAACACCCGAATTTGAAGGGTGTTTGCCCTGCCAAACAGTCTGCAGTGCACTGAGCGCTGCACAGTGTATTCTGTGCCCTGGTTAGACAAAGCTTTGCCCAATCAGGGTGCAGTGTAAGCTGGTTGTAAAGGGGCGGGACCAGGAAACTGTCCGCGGCATCTTTAACAACCAATGAGTCATCAGCTGTTGCTGGGTTTCCCTACTAATTGCTGAATAATAGAAACAAAGTGCTGGTTAAAGAATGAAGAAAAAACAGCCATTGACATTCCTGCAGATGCAGCTTACTGCCAAGTGGGCTTGAGTGATTAGGAGGGAGGGAATAATGGGGAGGCCGATTGTGCCTGAGTGTCAGAAATTGTAGAGCAGGTAAGAGAGATAGAGGCACAACAGCAGCGAGAGGATTTCATTCAGGGGCAGCTTGTAGAGGAGTGGAGGGAGCAGCTATCCTAGTCCACCAGATGGCATTACCCCACAGCCAGTCAAATTTAACTGCTATCCCAGGACAGCTTCACATAGCTCAAGAGTCTGGACCTTTCTTCACACATCTGCTGTCAACAGCACCATAGTGGTTTACATAATGTATCTAGTGTGGTAAATCTACCTGTCATTTGGGTATCACTGCATGTGGAGAAACATGATACTTTACCACAGAGATTGTTGGAAGCATCACATCAATGATACTTGTCAGCAGCAAAAGATCTAAGCTCCTCCTCCTCATTCCTCACTTTCCAATCACTCTGGAAATACTGCTGGCTTATCATCTGCTTCCATTCCAACTGGTGGAGTTAGACCCCCTCCACGAGTTTATGATCTGTTCTAGATCAAAGTGGCAAGTAGTCGGTAGACTTTTTTTGCCCAGGATGCCATCCCTGCCCTCTACCAGCATGTGGAAAGTGTGGTGCCGGACCATATGGTCAGCAGCAGGGTCCACATAACCACAGATATGTGGTCCAGCAAACATGAGCAGGGATGTTTCAGATTTACAGCCTGATGGGTGAATTTTCTGGTGACTGGGAATGATGCAGTACAGGGCAAATTGCTGCCCCATGTCCTTCACCTTACTTATGATGACAGCACAGTCACCTCTATTCTCTCCTCTTTACTTGCCGTCTCCAGAGACTCCTCAGAACCAACAGTCTTCACCCAAATGACCCAAAGACTATGGTACAGCCCAAACAAAATTTTGCAGTGCTGCTTTGCAGCTGGCTTTTCCCTGGGTGACTGAACCATCATTTTTAATGACTTTTTTTATTTGGTACATTTTCCAAATGGCAGTGATTAGCAGCCTATAGTCAATACAGTCAATAACACTTGAAAATGGTCAGAACTGTCTTTAAGGACTTCAGAGGGGTATGGATTAAAGTTCACAATTTGCAGACTTTATGATGAGTTAGACGAGCAGCCTGTAAAACAAACAAAGGCCAATTTGCTAATGCCTAATGCTGACCAGTTAGGATCACCAGGTCAGCTGTTCAAGTGCCAGAAGTTGCTCTGTCTAAGACTGCTAACTATCTGTAACCATAAGTCATTCCACATGCCCTAGTCAGAACATAATTAATGAATCATTAAATGGAAGCTAATTGCTACAAGACCACAAGGCCATTAATGACATTACAGGAGGGAGATCATGTCATGATGCAAAGACCCAAAGAAACATGGCTACCAAGCAACTTCTTAATTACCAGCTACTGGGTCTTACTTAATGGAAACTAAGGATTGTGTGTACAAAAGGCACAGAGGAAGCTGATTAAAACATCTGTGCTTTCAAGTGAAGTATATAAGGACAAAGGTTACTGTATATAAAGGCAAACAAGTAAATACAAGATAACTACAAGCTAGTCCTTAGATTCTACAAACACCTACAGCACCACCACCACCACCAGAAGGCAACAATGCACAAATTATAGTGGGCCAGATTCACATAGAACTGCGGCGGCGTAACGTATCGTAGATACGTTACACAGCCGCAAGTTTTCATCGCAAGTTCCTGATTCACCAAGCACTTGCATGAAAACTTACGCCGGCGGCATCTGGCGTAAGCCCGCATAATTTAAAGGGGCGTGTGCCATTTAAATTAGGCGCGCTCGCGCGCCGAACCTATTGTGCATGCTCCGTTTTAAAATTCCCGCCGTGCTTTGCGCGAAGTGACTTAATTTTTTCGAACGGCGACGTGCGTAGCGTACTTTCGTATTCCCGGACGTCTTACGCAAGAAAAAAATAATAATTTCGACACGGGAATGACGGCCATACTTTACACAGCACATACATGGGCTGTGTAAAGTTAGGGCAGGTAAAACGACGACTAAAATTACGACGGGAAACTAGACTAGCGACGAGGTACCGAACGCGAAAAACCGTTGTGGATCGCCGTAAAACCTCATTTGCATACTCGACGCTGGAATATGACGCGAACTCCACCCAGCGGCGGCCGCGGTATTGCATCCTAAGATCCGACAGTGTAAAACAATTACACCTGTCGGATCTAAGGGCTATCTATGCGTAACTGATTCTATGAATCAGTCGCATAGATACTCTGAGAGATACGACGGAGTATCTGAGATACTCCGTCGTATCTCTGCTGTGAATCTGGCCCGAAATCTGGTGATACTGTGAAGCCAACACAATGTCTTGATTTGTAAGCACACATATGGTTTCTGTTTATGCTGTGTTCATTTCTCTGTATTTGTCTTGCTTGATTGAATGCTCTATTGAATGAAGGGAGACATAACTCACTGGTGAACACTAGGTATTACCATAATAGATTTGTTAATCATTTTTATGTTCGTAGTTGTTGGATTCTAGTCTTCCCCTCTTTTATTAAAAGTTGTTCTAGATGTCTGTGTCCAGTTGGAGATTCTCCTTCACATCTTGTCTTGGTGATGCGTTTTCTCTGGGAAAGAATATGATGGCAATCTCACAAAGAGAGCTAAAACCTGAAGGAGGTTTTTAACCATTCTCCACTCTAATCAAAACTAAAAAAATCCTTAAAAAAAAGGTTGACCCGGAGATAATTTAACGTTCTAAACCTAAGCTAATTTCTACTTCCACACTGTCCTATAATGTACACTGCTACTAATGCATTTTTAATAATTACCTGTTAATATCTTCAGGCTTCCTCTGGCTGATGGTCTCCTGATGCAGCCTTGGTACAGTATAGGAGCTATGTGGACACTTGTGGCTTGCACTAGGTGTTAGAATGCATCTTAAAAGTCTGTGTGCAAGAGCGCTTGCAAATATTTAGAATCTGGGTCTTCAGTATAATGTTCTTCAAAGCAATGAATAGTAACAACCAAACATACAATAAATACATTACGTGAATTGTTGCAGTGTTTCTATTACTCAGAAATTAAATGAAAGACTGAGCACATTTTACATTGTATAAATTAGACACTAGTATTTAAATTCATGTGCATGTCTTTCCAAGTGAAAAAGTAAGTAGAGACTAAGTATGAATGATAATTTATCAGTATGTCCAATTAGTAATAAATACTTCTTCTATGCGCTATAGAATTAATGGGCCAGTTGCATTCATATTTGCTGTTTTACCTAAACTAATTAAGCATATGTTAAATTTGCCTGGTTTGCTACATAATAGGACACATTATAGGTACATGAGTCACTTTATTTAAATTTCAGCCTTAGGGTTATAAGCATATATTGAACAGGATAGTATAAAATCTAGTTCAGTACAATATGATCAAGCTAACTATGGGTCTGTCTAGCGTATGTAATGTGATAATATGTTCATTTTTTTTTCTCTTAATTCAGAACCCATTTCAAGCTTGCGGCGATGTGACAATACAAAGTACAAAATGTGCATAGAATATAATTGATCTCATAGCTCATTAGTAGTCACAGCGTATCACTTGTAAAAGGCTCCAGCCCTTTCTAGGAAATTCCAACATTTTCTAAGGCCAAAGGGGGTCATATAAGCCTGCCAGCATCTGCCTTGGGCCCTTTTTGTTGTGGGAAATGATAGATAGTCAAATATTTTGCTTTTTCAGTGATTCACAGTAGTGGGAAAGCATTATGTTTTTGTTCTGTCCGTGGGGGTAGATGATTTTCTATGTTACCAGTGCCACTGGACCCCTTAGCCATTTACCAGGACTAAACACCCCTATTACCCATTATATTAAAAACATGATAATGGCACAGTCTTGCTTCGCTGTAAAAAAATAAAACATCCATAGCAAATTTTAAAGGAGCAAGCCCTTGTATTTATAGGAAAGTTCAACTTGATGATTCTCCGTATTGTATCATTGTTGTACATAGAGCATGGGATGGTGGGAGATTGTTATGGTCCAGAGCCCACACATGTCAGACAATTAGCTAAATCATTCAGCAAGAAGTCTTACATTTAGGATGTTTGTTAATCTAACCACAGAGTTTACTACCAAGAGAATGAACTAATTTACTCAAACTGGGCCTTGTAAAACAGTCAGAACTATTGATTTATTATTCAGAAAGGGATGCTTACTTACTGGATTATTTAGTCTTTTTGGTTATTTTAATAGTTGCTGTTGCTGATCTTCTTTAACACTACCTTTCTATTTTGATAGCACCTTCTTGTCAACCTGAACTGGCTCCAACTCCTACCAGTTGGTTATCATCCCTGAACTCTCAGACCTTGTACACACGAGCAGACATGTCTGATGAAAACGGTCCGCGGACTGTTTTCATCGGACATGTCTGCTGGGAGCTTTTTGTCTGATGTGTGTACACACCATCAGACCAAAATCCCAGCGGACAGAGAACTCGGTGACGTATAAGACACCGACGTTCTCTAACACGCAAGTTTAATGCTTCCACGCATGCGTTGAATCAATTCGATGCATGCGCGGGATTTCGGGCCGCTGGTTATACGTCATAACCAGCGGACATGTCCGATGAGTCGTACTAACCATCGGACATGTCCAACGGACATGTTTCCAGCGGACAAGTTTCTTAGCATGCTAAGAAACTTTTGTCCGCTGGAAACCTGTCCGCTAGGCCGGAAAACTGTCCGCTAGGCCCTACACACCGTCGGACATGTCCGCGGAAACTGGTCCGCGGACCAGTTTCAGCGGACATTTTCGGTCGTGAGTACAAGGCCTCAGACAAATGTATTATAGCCTTACTGGAAATAAAACCATAATGCCTTGTACACACAATCGGAATTTCCGATGTAAAAAGTCAGTTAGAATTTTTTCATCGGATATTCCGACCGTGTGTGTGCTCCATCAGAGTTTTTCCATCGGAAATTCCAACAGACTTAGAAAGAGAACATGGTCTTTTTTTTTTTCGATGAAATTTCGTTCGTCTGTATGGAACTGCGGAGAAAAAAACACGAATGCTCAGAATCAAGTTGACGCATGCTCGGAAGCATTGAACTTCATTTTCCCGGCTCGTTGTAGTGTTGTACGTCACCTCGTTTTGGACGGTTGGAATTTGGTGTGACAGTGTGTATGCTTGAACAGAATTCCGTCAGAAAAATCTGTCAGAGTTTATCCTGACGGGAATTCTAATCGTGTGTACGGGGCATAAGGTGTAGCAGCAGATGCTCCTTGCCAAACTTCACCTTTCCTACCCAAAGTTTTTCTACACAAGTCATGGCTATCATCATCAGTAACAACTATTTGAACTTCAATTCTCTCCTCTTCCTCATCTGCATTCTTATCACATTCTGGGAGATTTGATATAGCTTCCCTTTTGTCAACTATACTTTAGTCAACTAAGTCAAAGTTCCATTTTCAATTACTGTATATCTTGCTTATATTGGGGGGAAAACCTTGAGCCACCACCACCACTATTATTATTTTGTTTACAACAGAAGGCTTGCAACTAGGCACTAGTACAGATTGAGGAAAATTTCATAGTGATTGGAAGGGATGAAGAGGAAGAGCACTAAGTGTTACCTTGGCTTGAAATAATAATGTCAGATTTGTTTTATCTGTTACTGCAGAGACAAAATATCTAGTCAATAACCTTGGGTGCTTGGCAGGGATGCACCACCTGCTGTTATGTGTATACAGGTTTCAGAACAGTAACACATTTTTTCTGCTTCTGCTGATATGCTTGGTGTAGCCTTCTCTATTACTTAGGGCCAGATTAAACCTTGCAGGGCCTTGGGCACTTCTGGGGGGGGGGGCTCATACATAGAGTTGGTTTACATTTTCAATGACAGTCACACATTTGCATGCATGCGGTCATGCATGCACAAACACACACAGTTATAGGGAACCTTTCTTAAGAGCATAAGTGCTTAATGTGTGGTTTGCTTGAGCTGCCAAAATTTGTTTTTAAAAAGGATACAAGATATTACTTCCCAAGATTAATTTAATAAAAAGTATTTTTTTTATTATGATATATAGTTGTACTCATAAGTTTACAGAATTTATAATTTCTTGGCCATTTTTCAGAGAATATGAATGATAACACAAAAACTTTTCTTTCAATCATGGTTAGTGTTTGGCTGAAGCTATTTATTATCAAGCAATTGTGTTTACTCTTTTTAAATCATAATCACAACAGAAACTACCCAAATGACCCTGTTTAAAAGTTTACATACCCCACTTCTTAATACTGTGTATTTCCCCCTTTAACATCAATGACAGCTTGAAGTTTTTTTCAGGTATTTGTGGATGAGGCTCTTTATCTTCTCAGATGGTAAAGCTGCCCATTCCTCTTGGCAAAAACCCTTTGGTTCCTGTAAATTCTTGGGCTGTCTTGCATGAACTGCACATTTGAGATCTCCACAGAGGGGCTGAATGATATTGAGGTCAGGAGATTGATATGGCCACTCCAGAACTTTCACTTTATTCTGCTGTAGTCAATAACAGGTCGACTTGGCCTTGTGTTTTGGAATGTCCAAGTACGTCCCATGAACAGCTTCCTGGCTGATGAATGCAAATGTTCCTCCAGTATTTTTTGATAACATACTGCATTCATCTTGCAAAAAAATTTGACCAAATGTCCTGTGCCTTTGTAGCTCACACATCCCCAAAACATCAGCGATCCACCTCTGGGTTTCACAGTAGGAATGGTGTACCTTTCATTGTAGGCCTTGTTGACTCCTCTCCAAATGTAACATTTATGGTTGTGGCCAAAAAGTTCAATTTTGGTCTCATCACTCCAAATGACTTTGTGCCAGAAGGTTTGAGGCTTGTCTCTGTACTATTTGGCATATTGTAAGCGGAAAACTTTGTGGCATTTGCATAGTAATGGATTTCTTCTGGCGACTCGACCATGCAGCTCATCTTTCTTCTGTGCCTTCTTATTGTGCATCTTAAAACAGCCACGCCACATGTTTTCAGAGAGTCCTGTATTTCACCTGAAGTTATTTGTGTGTTTTTATTTGCATCCAAACAATTTTCCTGACAGTTGTGGCTGAAATTTTAGTTGGTCTACCTGAACGTGGTTTGGAAAAACCCCTATTTTCCACTTCCTGATTAGAGTTTCAACACTGCTGATTGGCATTCTCAATTCCTTGGATATATTTTTATATCCCTTTCCTGTTTTCTACAGTTCAGCTACCTTTTCCCGCTGATCCTTTGACAATTATTTTGCTTTCCCCATGGCTCAGAATCCAGAAACATCAGTGCAGCACTGGATGGAAGATGGAAGGGTCTGTCAGGAGTTCAGAAACTCATTGAAATTTTAAACACACACATTAATTACAAGCAAACTGATCACTGGTAAGGATGGTTACTTTAATAGCCATTCAAACCCCTTTGTGTCAATGTCTGTGCATGTTATCAGGCCAAAATCACCAGGGTATGTAAACTTTTGATCGGGATCATTTGGGTAGTGTTTGTTGTATTTATGATTTAAAAAGAGTAAACACAGTTGGTAATAAATAGCTTCAGCCAAACACGAGATAAATGTTTTTTGTGTTGTTATTCATATTCTCTGAAAAATGGCCAAGAAATCATAAATTCTTATGAGCACAGCTGAATTTTATATTATTTTATTATTTATTTTGTATTATTTTATATATATTTTTTATTTTGTATTATATTATTTTCGTATAGAGAGGGGCACCTTTTGTCAGGCCCCCTTATAAATCTGACACTGCTAATACCTCCACTTTTTTTGTTTGTGGAGATGTAATTGTAATATTCTTTCCCATCCCTCTTCCCCTGTTTTATTTATCTTCAGATGAAATGGCATTGTATTTTAAAGGATTAACAAAAACAGCTTGCATGGAAGAGTATATCACTAAGAAACTGAGGCTCACCATTGAGCAACCAGAACTGGCAGTATAATATATTATTTTACTGCAATCTGAAAGCCAACCTGTATACAGTATATGTGTGAAATGGCATGCTTTACTTATATATGAGAGCTTGGAGACACCCAACACAGATTTTGTTTCATATTACTGGCAACATATACCGATCTGACTGACTGCCTGAGGTCTTGATTCCTGTCCATGTGTGACAAACACTGGCAAAAATTTTTTTTTTATTTGACTTGAAACTTGGTCCACTTAGTCCACAACATGGATGTGAAAGGTCACTTATGTTGATCTCAAACCACACAACATGGTTGGTATTTGTCACTCAACTACAACAGAAAAAGGTTCTCCTGTGAAAATAATTTGACAATACTTTCTTGAGTACTGTCCGTGATACTTTTTTTATTTGTGCTAACATAAAAAAGTATCAAGGACAGTACTCAGTTTTCTCTGTTACAATTGCACTAATACGGCTACAATTACCTCAAGTACGATACTTTCTGAACCAGCAGAGTTTTTTCAGTCATTCTCAGATCAAAAATAGATTCAGCGCCAAAATTATTTGTAACAAAATTAATAAGCGTAATTTAACAGCTGCTCCTCTCAGATAGTATAATGATACTAAAACAAGTGAATAAATGTGGCAGGTAGAGGGCGCTCAAAAATAAAAATAGAACTACTATATAACACCATGCATAGTAGATAAGATAAAAATAAACAACCAAATATGTACTAACCAATAAAGCTGACAAAGGGGGGGGGGGGGGGATTGTTATACTCAGTAGAGAATACTATTATAATGAAATGCAAAAACAACTTGAAGATCCCAACACCTATCAACTGATGAGGGGCGACCCTACTTTACGTCTTAAAGAATCCTTAAAAGAATGGGTTAATGAATGGGTAGATAGGAAAATACTTACTTCAAAGGCAGAATATTTAGTTCTTCATGCACCAAAGGTCCCGGTACTGTATACAGTGCCTAAGATACATAAAAAACGTGAATGTCTGCCAGGACGACCCATCATAAGTGGAATCGGATCACTTTTCCAGGCTGGGGGAATACCTAGATGGATTTTTCAAATCCCCAGTTTCTAAAAGTTCATCTTATTTGAAAGACAGTAGAGACCTTATAGTAGCAATTAAAAATTTGGAAGTCACAGAAAATACCATTATGGTTACGGTGGACATAGAATCACTTTACACCAATATATGTCATCAAGATGCATTAGAGGCACTTTGGTGGGCCCTAACCATGTACTCTCAACTCAAAAAAGTACAAATCGGGTACTTAATCCAAGGCCTTCAACTAGCCATGGTTAGTAATTATTTCTGGGCCAATAACCAATTCTATAAGCAATTAGGGAGAGTAGCTATGGGAGCACGGTATGCACCCAGTGTAGCTAACATAGTGTTGAACAAGTGGGAGCAGGAAACCATTTTTCATACCAAGCATCAATCATTTATGTTCTACAAATGCTACATTGATGATGTGATCCTGTTTTGGGATGGGACAGAAGCCAATTTTCATATATACCTGGCACAAATGAATAACAACCAGTATGGACTCAAGTTTTTGGCAGAAACAAGTACAGTGTCTGTTAACTACTTGGATCTGACCATTAGAAAGAATGGGTTGAAGTTTGAGACCCTGACATTCTTTAAACCAACTGATAGAAACGGGTTTGTGCCCACGCACAGTTGCCACCACCCCCAATGGTTAGGGGCAGTACCGAAGGGACAGTATATGCGATTGAAATGGAATTGTGCAACAGAACATGACTATGCAACATAAGCAAATCTTCTTACAAATACATTTTTAGAAAAGGGATATCCAGCGGAGGTCCTTGGAAAAGTGAACTCACAAGTGTCCCTTATGGATAGGCAATATTTACTAGTTGCTAAACCAAAAAAAGAGTTTCAAGGGGAAATAGCACTGATCTCTGGGTTCAATAGGCAATACAAACAGATTGAAGCAATATATAAAAAAATGGCCTATTCTCATGAAAGATAAGGATCTTCAAACATGCATTTCAAACACCCCCAAGTTTATATACAGGAGGGCCCCGGGCCTGAGAAACCAAATAGCCCGCAATGTACCAGATCCTCCAAAGAAACCCATTACGTTTCTCGATGGATCGGGGTTTCACCATTGCACCAGGTGCAAAGCCTGCAGAACCACGAGACAAGCAGGAGAACCCAAAAAAGTAGTACAATTCAAATCCAATGTCACTGGAGAGACTTTTAAAATTAAACCTCTAATTTCATGCCACTCTGATCACGTCACATATGTTTTAGAGTGTCCATGTTCACTCCAAATTTGTAAGGAGAACCACACGCCAACACAGAATTGGTGAACACCTGGCGAACATCAAAAAAAGTTTTCCTAATCACAGTGTGTCCCGGCACTTTACGAGCCATCATGATAGCGACCCTAGATTATGCACGTTCTATGGAATCGACAAAATCTCGAGACACTGGAGAGGGATCCATATGACTAGGAGTGTGTCCCAAAATGAAACAAGATGGGTACACAGGTTGAGAACAATGCAGCCACTTGGACTCAACATGGAGTTGGATCTCAATTGTTTTTTGGCGAATGACTGAGAACTATTCTATATGTCATAAACAGCACTCTTTCTTTCTTTTTTGGTAGTAAAAGTACTGATGATGCATGAGGGGGGTACACTACAACATGGGCAAAGTTATGGGAAATGAGACAGCCTACCACTTTAAATATAAGTGTAACGTGAGGCAGGAGTTGCTACACAGGTCCGCAACCTAGAGAGGGGTATACTGGTAAAAGGAACATTATAATTTTATTTGGCAATATATTAAAGAGGGATGTGAAATAATGTCTGAGAGAACTAGGGCACTTTTACTAGGAGATAGGTAACAAGATGAATAGTGAATTATTAATTGAATAAATTATATGTATCGCAGTGTGAAGCTGATCGGCACTGCGGCTGCAATATAATTGGCTTTTAATTATTCCCCGTCTGTAATCCAATGAGACGCATACACAGACTACAAAGACCATGATCCCTAGTGACCAGGTACGCCCCCTGATGACGTAAGCCCACAAAACGTACGTAGGAGGCAGGTACCTGGTCACGTGTCTATCCACGCTATCCCCGGCACGAGCAGAAGCAACAGAGCTGTGCGGAGCGCACACCCGCACGGAAGTGTGAGTGAGTGGGACCCCAGGAGCAAAATTGTTTGGTTTGCAACCCCAGTGTCGGGAGACACTTTTTAATGTAAGAGGCCAATTGGCTTTTCTTTTTATGTACAATTTTTTACAATAAACAGTATTATGCTATGGGCATCTTCTGTTTTTTTATCCCTACCATACTTCCGGGAGTGAGGCTTTTAAACTAGATCCAGTCCATCCAGCAGGTGTTAAGGCACAATCCTGACAACGTTATATTTGACTGTCTTTTTCAGTAAAGAGGTCAAATATCTGTGGTAAGCGCAATAATAATCTTGAGCACTTCGGGTGAAGATAAAATAATTTTTTGGTGAAGGAACACATTATCACTTCAAGCACAAGTTTATATCTAGCTGTTGAAGAGAAACCGTCACATGGTTTTCATTATAATATTGGGACTTGAATAACCAGCCACTATTGGTTCAAATAGCACCAAGGAATTTTGGAGCACATCACTTATGTGATCATTTGATTTATTGAATAGTACATATTTGGTTGTTTATTGTTATCTTATCTACTATGCATGGTGTTATATAGTAGTTCTATTTTTATTTTTGAGCGCTCTCTACCTGACACATTTATTCTCAGGTCAAGCTGGTCCTAAAAATTAACAAATTAAATACAGGCAGTCTCAGAGTTACAAACATCCATATACATATGACTTGTGCACAAGAACGGAGGCAGCATGACGTCATGCTGGCTCCGGAAATGGCTAGGTGGCCATCTTACTACTCACCACATGCTGTCACCTACTGTCCAGCAGACGTGTCAGCAATCCCACACCACTGCATGGCCAGTTAACCCTTCCCATATTTTTTTTTTGGGGTGGAGTTACACTTAAAAAACTTACATACAAATTCAACTTAAGAACAAACCTGCAGAATCTTTTTCGTAATCCAGGGACTGTCTGTATAACCCTATTGGCAATAGGTGAAGAAATGTAAGGTACATTAGAGTGTAATGTAAAAACTAATGGCATTAAATAATGATTATACTGACAAGGAGTAATTTTGTGAATCTAACAATAGACTTTGATGAATGATCACAATATGATTGTGATTACACTCAGGGATGCCCACCAGTGTACTGCAACTATTATTGTGTCTACAAAAAACACTCAAGAGCACTGAGAGAAAATGTCCAGGAACATTGCACACAATGGGGTAGATTCATGTAGGAGATACGACGGCGTATCTCTGAGTGTGCGGCGTCGTATCTATGCGCCTGATTCATAGAATCAGTTGTGCATAGATTTGACTAAGATCCGACAGTTGCCACCACCCCCAATGGTTAGGGGCAGTACCAAAGGGACAGTATATGCGATTGAAATGGAATTGTGCAACAGAACATGACTATACAACATAAGCAAATCTTCTTACAAATACATTTTTAGAAAAGGGATATCCAGCGGAGGTCCTTGGAAAAGTGAACTCACAAGTGTCCCTTATAGATAGCCAATATTTACTAGTTGCTAAACCAAAAAAAGAGTTTCAAGGGGAAATAGCACTGATCTCTGGGTTCAATAGGCAATACAAACAGATTGAAGCAATATATACAGTAAAAAAATGGCCTATTCTCATGAAAGATAAGGATCTTCAAACATGCATTTCAAACACCCCCAAGTTTATATACAGGAGGGCCCCGGGCCTGAGAAACCAAATAGCCCGCAATGTACCAGATCCTCCAAAGAAACCCATTACGTTTCTCGATGGATCGGGGTTTCACCATTGCACCTGGTGCAAAGCCTGCAGAGCCACGAGACAAGCAGGAGAACCCAAAAAAGTAGTACAATTCAAATCCAATGTCACTGGAGAGACTTTTAAAATTAAACCTCTAATTACATGCCACTCTGATCACGTCACATATGATGAATGATCACAATATGATTGTGATGGCACTCAGGGATGCCCACCAGTGTACTGCAACTATTATTGTGTCTACAAAAAACACTCAAGAGCACTGAGAGAAAATGTCCAGGAACATTGCACACAATGGGGTAGATTCATGTAGGAGATACGACGGCATATCTCCAGATAAGCCGTCGTATCTCTGAGTGTGCGGCGTCGTATCTATGCGCCTGATTCATAGAATCAGTTGTGCATAGATTTGACTAAGATCCGACCGGCGTAAGTCTCTTACGCCGTCGTATCTTAGTTGCAATTTTAGGCTGGCCGCTAGGTGGCGCTTCCGTATATTTACGCGTTGAATATGCAAATTAGGTAGTTACGCCAATTCAGAAACATACGTTTGCCCGGCGCATTTTTTTACATCGTTTACGTTAGGCTTTTTCCAGCGTATAGTTACCACTGCTATATGAGGTGTATCCTATGTTAAGTATGGACGTCGTTCCTGCGTCGAATTTTGTAAATTTTCCGTCGTTTGCGTAAGTCGTTCGCGAATAGGGCTGGACGTAATTTACGTTCACGTCGAAAGCAATGACGATTTGCGGCGTAATTTCGAGCATGCGCACTGGGATTCTTTCACGAATGTCAAATACGTGGGGTCACACTACATTTGAATAAAACACGCCCACATCATCCACATTTGAATTAGGCGGGCTTACGCCGGACCACATACGTTACGCCGCCGTAACATAGGGCACAAGTTCTTTCTGAATACGGAACTTGCGCCCTAATTTACGGCGGCGTAACATATCTGAGATACGTTACGCCCCGCACAAAGATACTCCATTGTATCTAAATCTACCCCAAAGTATGCAGATGTCTGTGTTAGCAATTCTGCTGTGCTAGCAAGCTGACAAAGAAGACATTGGCATATGCTTCACCATGCAGCTATTCCCAACCACCTTGGATTTTGTGAATTAGAAAAGGAGCCCACAATGTGGAGTACCTTCTTATTAGGGCCTTAAAGAGGCTGGAATATACCCATTTACTCACTAGAAGTGAGCAGTGAGAGAAAAGGAACCTGGTCTCCAGGATAGCGCATGGGTTTCCCCAAAACAGAGGTTAGGTAAGGGGTCTAAAGGAACCTTTCAGCAGTTCATTGAAATAATGAGAAAAACCACAATGAGTAAAGATGAGGTAAACATGGAAATACACATAGAAAAGTAACCCAGGACCACTGTGGTGCAGGGCAAGGATGCTGACTGCTCATGTATAAAAACACAAGGCAGTATAAGAGAAATGCATATTGCTTTTAAAATTTAAAGCTGAAGAAATTCAATTTACTCTTTTGACACGTTTCCTTATTGTGGAAAGTAATGATCATATTCAGTTCTCAAGTCGGATAAACTGACGTTTATTGTGGCTGTAGCCTCTGCTTATACATCTTCGTGTTTAATGACACAGTAGCATCCACCCAAGAAAAATCATAGGAGCTCAGTTTTTCCCACTTATCTCTAGCATGTTGATAAGACTTATGCTGCGTACACACGATAGGTTAGTCTGATGAAAACGGTCTGATGGATGGAAACGGTCTGATGGACCGTTTTCATCAGACCAAACCGATCGTGTGTGGGCCCCATTGGTTATTTATCCATAGGTTAAAAAAATAGGAACTTGTTTTAAAATTATCTGATGGATAAAAAACCTATAGAAAAAAACGATCGTCTGTAGGTACGTCCATCGGTTAAAAATCCACGCATGCTCAGAATCAAGTCGATGCATTCGTTGTGTTTTACATCACCGCGTTCTGACACGATCGTTTTTTTAACTGATGGTGTGTAGGCGCGACGGACCATCAGTCAGCTTCATCGGATAACTGATGGAAAAATCCATCAGATCGTTTTCATCAGACTAACCTATCGTGTGTACAGGGCATTATGTCTCATTAGGTCCTACATATATTTTTTATTATTCCACATATTAAAGGCATGTAGACCCTGCAAAAAGTAAATCTTTTATGCTTTACAATATTTTTTATTAGGATTTTTAGCATAGGTACAGGTACAGCATAACCATTGTATAGTAAGTTTCAGGAAGTCTGCCTGGCACAGGAACTTAAAAGTGAACATAACACATTGTGAAACATACATTTGAAAGGATTGGCTTTATTTTTAATTGTATCCTCGGCAAATAGCGATTAGCAGAGGTATTTCAATATATTTATCGAGCATATATTTGAATGGTAATTTAATGTTATTAAATATTATGGGAGCAGCACGGTGGCTAAGTGCTTAGCTTCTTGTGGGCAGGGACTGATGTGAATGTACAAGTAAAGCACTGTGTAAATTGTCGGCGCTATATAAGTATCTGTAATAAAATAGATACATTATTTTATAAGTGTTACATGTGCAGCTGAAGAGCTTTAATTATTTTCTAATAATAAAGAATGTAGTGGAACCCGAATGATGGCCTACATGTAAGCTGTTTTCATTTTCATTTTTCTAGCAACAGAATATATTTTTTTGTACATTTTCTCTTTCAATTAGCAAATATTTTTAACGTGTATAATTTGTATTCGATTTAGAACAAGGAAAATAAATAAAAAATGTAATAATTACAAAAAAAAATAATAGCATACAATACGTTCACCTCAATTTTCATATAAGTTCAGAAATATTAAATTAAATCACAGCATAATTATGGGGCATGTATCATAGTGAATAACAATATATGTAAATCAATATTTTTCTGTACTAAGATAAATATGTTTGTAGTGCAGCCTCTGATGGTTGGTTGTGCTATGCTACAATTGTAATATAGAGAAATGGCGAACAAATGCAGATTATAAAACATATAGCTAATAGTAAAGTAAGAAGATAAGATCAGAATAGGCTGTGGAAGACACAATACCATAAATTGGATGTATGAGCTCGCACCTGCTGAAGCGGAAAATATTCCGATGCTGTGTACCCAGCTAAATCCTTAGGGCCAGATTCAGAGACATGAGCGGATCTTTGTGCGGGCGTAGCGTATCTTATTTACGCTACGCAGCTGCAACTTAGAGAGGCAAGTGCAGTATTCACAAAGCACTTGCGTCCTAAGTTACGGTGGCGTAGCGTAAATTGGCTGGCGTAAGCCCGCCTAATTCAAATGTGGAAGTGGTGGGCATGTTTTATGGTAATTACTAGTGACCCCACGTAAATGGCGCTTCTTACGAATGGCGCATGTGCCGTCCGTGGACGTCTCCCAGTGCACATGCTCAAAATTACGCCGCAAATACTCATTGGTTTAGACGTGAACGTAACTTACGCCCAGCCCCATTCACGGACGACTTACGCAAACGACGTAAAACGTGAAAAAATTGACGCTGTTCCGACGTCCATACCTAACATTGGCTACTCCTCATAGAGCAGGGGTAAATTTACGCCGGAAAAAGGCTTACGTAAACAACGTAAAAAAATGCGCCGGGCGCACGTACTTTTCTGGATCGGCGTATCTAGGTCATTTGCATATTGGACGCGGAAAATCTACGGAAGCTCCCCTAGCGGCCAGTGGAAAATTGAACACAATTATACACCGGCGAAGCCTATTTTTTCAACGTATCTGGCTTTGAGAATCGGCCTAAAGATACGACGGCACAGATTTGAAATTACGGCGGCGTATCTGGAGATACGCCGCCGTAAGTTGTTTATGAATCTGGGCCCTAGTGTGAAGGCACCAAGAGGTAGGCACATATTTTCACATACTTCGCAAAGTGCTAAAAAAGTTTGGAAATGCTGTGTTGCACTAATACACTTCCAAAAGTTGCACTTGCGTCCACCTGGTCCTGCCTACTTTGTCTTACTATTTCTCAGTGGGCATGCCTATCATTATAATGATGGATGAGTGCTGAAGTCAAATTCAAGAACTGAAGTTGGTATTTTCATAATAAAGCTGATTTCTGAGATCCTGTCATGTTCGGCAGGGTGTGTGAAAGTACAGATGTCTGCTTTTCATGCCTGCTGCTGGTTCAGTAGCTTACAATGAACACAGGTTCACTTTAAATCATTTAGAAGCCATTGTAGGAGTAAAGTTGTTGATTCATCAGCCATTAGCCACTGGTTTCTCTCCCCGTCTGCATGCTCTGCAGGCTGCAGCATGTATCTCAGTATCAGGCAGCCGCTCCGTCCAACAAATAGTGTAATTAAAGGCGAAGCACAGCACAGCACTAGAGCCTGGAGGACATATCCCGGGTCTCCCAACAGAACTAAATCAAACATCCCCTGCTGCTAAGCTCCTCTATGATAATCAGTGACCGACCTGTCTGTCTCTCTCAGAGACTCTCTGGTGATCATCCCTGTACAGCCAGCTCTGCCTTACACACAATGCATTCCTTGCATTCCTTTCCCAACTGCTGGCCCTCTGATGTGGCTTGCCACCTCATGCTCTGGGATACTGGGTCGACAAGCCCAGATTTGCGGGTTCCCAACTCGCCATCCATAGCGCCGGCTCCTGTCATGTGGGTAGGGCAAAGGGGGTGGAGCCATGGGCGACAAAATGAGGTTTCTTCTTGCACCAGCCCTGACCATTAGCATTTTTTGGTGTGCATGCCTGAGATAATGTATTACAAAACAATTTATACTAAATTGTTTGTAGTATATTTTGAATAATGTATCCTAATATGAGTGATGCAGAAGTCGCTCCTGTCTTCCTTTAAGTTGCTCAGCTCTCTCAGCTTTCTCTGTTCCCCCTACAAGAGCACCATTAACATTAGAGATTTAAAAAAAAATGGAGAGGTGCCAAAACCCTACTAAGTAGGGAGAATGCAGCAGGTTAAACACAGCTGGTTTAGAGAATAGAGCATAACTTCATTGCTTCTGGGATGAATTATTCCATAGTGTCCGCAGATACAGGCGTCAATGAGGTCTTGTTTGAAAGCTCATTTACTGTTTGTTACAAAAATGTAAATACTTAAATAAGCTGACTACAGTTTCATGTTATGTATTGCTTACATAATTTTTCAATTATAAACTCAATCAATATCAGTTGGCTTCATTCGCACGCATGTGCATTTTCTGCAGATGTATGCTAGTTCCTGCTGGCAGAGCTGGTCGACTATCATCTGTAAAAAAAACACATCCACTTTAACACGTTTAGATGCATTTACACTCATACTTGCATTAAAGACATAACAGCCATAAATGCACATATGTTCTATTTTTTTATATGCTGCGGAAAGCAGCACTACATTAAAGCACCTGTCTGGTCCTATTCAGTTTTTTGTTATGCTGCATTGATTTCATACATACAAAACATACATACAAAACCAGATGCTGCATATGTTTTTTTTTCTATGTGAATGATACCTAACACAGTAATGAATACAGAAACTACAGAATACTAGAATATAATCCAGTAACACACAATTACACTTAAAATATCTGTTGCAGCTGAAATTGTATGTTTTTTTTTTTACATTCCAGGAACTAAATAGCTTTAATTATTTGGACTTGTACAAACTGGCAGACCTTTTTAATCTGACCTTACTGGAGGGAGCAGTGGTGGACTTCCTGGTAAAGCACTTGTCTGAACTTCTGAAGTCTCATCCAGAAGAATTTCTTGCACTACCTTTCCGTCTCCTCAGAGAAGTTCTGAAGAGCGACCAGTTAACATCACTTAGCGAAGAACAAATATGGCAGGTGAGTAACAGTGTTAAAATTCATGTTTCTAGAAGTGAATTGGTCATTTGCAGGACATACCTTAACTTTACTAGGCATTCATAAGGTATGACATCCTCACAGATGTAGCCACATCATGTTATGATTCTGCTTTAAGATGCTATAAGTGGGGAGACTTCTGACTGCCTTCTTTAAGAAAACCATTATTGAAGGCATGAGCTCCAAATCTATTGAAGAAGCTCCAAATTATTGTAGAGCTACCCCCGGAGGAGCCGCTGATTAGATTTGGGATCGGCGTATTTAAGTTACTTCCATGATGTGTCTAGGGGTGATGATGGCAGTGAGAGCAGTGACGGAATGTCTAGACAGTTGGTTGACGTTTTCAATGCTTTTATTATTTCTGGTCAACACGACCAACAGTCAACTTGAGGTAGACAGTATAGGTTGGTGAAAGAAGAACAAACTTCACAGATTCAGGCCTTGGATAAAGAAAGCAGTCCTGCCTCCAATAGTTACACTTTTCACGTCGCCACTCCAGCCGAAGTGGGTAAAGTGCCCCTGGACAGACCTCTCTCACAGGCCTGGCAGCCAGAGTGCCACTTAAACTTCTGGGAAGGAACAAGTCTCTGCCACAGACTTGGCTCTAATAGGATTAAGGTTTAAAGATGAGACCTCTGCCACAGACCTAGTGCTTGAAAGTTCAGATAGTAGAGTGAATCGTCCCAGTATATACTTTTGGGGTTACCGACCGACAGTTTGCCACATACAACCTGTCAGTGTCCAGTCACCATATCCCCGATGGTTCGTTCCAGCCCTGTTGGATTGCCTGCCTCCGGGCTCACCTCAGACCAACTTCCCATTGAACAGCACAACTCGCTTGGGATCTTCTCAATTGAGTTGGGGGACCCAGTAAGTCACTGGGGCCCCTTTATAGCATCAGATGCTCCGGGCCATGAGAGCCCAGAGTCAGGAACTCCTTGTAGCAGGTGCACCCCGGCCTGGTAGGCCATATCGCCGGGGCCCGTGATGTGCGCACACCCTAAAGGTGGGTGCCGCACCCGGAACCAGGAACCCGCAAAGACCACGGAAAATGGCGTGTCCCCAGCATGCCCAGCGAGGGAAACACTCCTCTAATTGGCTGCTGGGAAGAAGCGGCTCCGCCCGGACCCCTCTGGCGCCACCTGTCACCCAGAGGCGTAACTACACCTCCAGGACACAGGACGACCCAAAGGACAGCTCAGAATTGACAAAACCCAATTTAGTAAAACAACATGGATGAGAGCAAGGTAACTCTCTCATCCCCCAACTAAATTTAGTATAGCACCTGTACTGAAAAGTACACAGGCGCTACATTATACTTTCATAAAGTAGCACACTGTGGATGGCATTCTAGCTCTATTCAGTTTTACAGGTTTAGAAGTACTGATGCCTCATACACACGACCGGTTTTCCCGTCAAGAAAACTGCCATGACAGCTTTTGGCCGGAAAAACCGTCTGTGTGTATGCTCCATCGCAGTTTTCCCGACAGGAAGACTGCCGGAAAAAAAATATTAGAACATGTTTTCTTTTTTCCTGCCTGGATTCCCAGCGGTCTTTTGTCTGGCAGTTTTCCTATGGGAAACACTGCGGTGGAGCATACACATGACCGGGAATTCACGGGCAAACCTCTCATGGCAGTTTTCCATGTGTAGGGGGAAAAGGCTGCCGAGCAGGTTCTCAGTTTTCCCCTTGGTTTTCCCGGCGGACTTTTTACAGCCGAGAAAACCGATCATGTGTACAAGGCATTAGAGTTGTTTTGTCTGTGGTCATGTGCTATATATTGAAGGTGCAATAGAATATTATTTGATTTAAATAATTTCAGTTAGGGTGACTTTAGCTAAGAAGCAGCCCTCCTTTTTTGAATGGATGCAAAGGTTGCTTTTAGTGACTGGACCACTTCCAGTTAATGCTGTGGGTAGTAGACATGATAAGCATTTTGCTAGAAATGTTAATTCCATATTAATATAAGTATTGCAGACTACAAGGTAAATGCAAATACAGAATAACAGTAAAGCTCAGAAATAAAGGAATGTTCTGTGGATGTGAAAAACATCTTTCCTGGCTTGCTAAATAAAGCAATGATCTTTACTAATTGGTAAGAATTCACCTGATTTGTGATTGGTTGCTAGGTAAGTTTTGTACACTGTCCTTTGCAATTATAAAGGTTTTGCATCTGTATACGATTACACACTACCTCACTTATAAGAGGTCAGTGCATTAAATAATGATTGCTAAATATTTTCTGTTTTGGTATTCAGTACATAACCATTGGTCTATTAAATATAACGTAGCTCATCGCTCCAAGGCTTACCATGGCTCATGAGATCCTTAAGCCACAAGATTGGAAACCACCCAATAATAGGGGTGAGACCAAATTCAACTGTCTGCTGCCTCACAGACTTCCTTGTACTGTCACATTAAGTCACCCCTCCTTTGCGTCCAGCCTCTCAAATTTTGAGTTAAGATCCTGGTGCTAGCTAATGAAATCAGGGTAAAACATCTATTTTTCCAACACTGATTGGAACTTAATTACAGAGAAAAAAAACCCTAACAGATCTACCAGTATCTTTCTGGAGAGCTGGTCATCTTTCACACTTTCTCCTAACTTTACCTAAACCACAGGAATTAGCGAACAGTGCTACATATTTTGAACACTTTTGCTTATACTGGGTTTTTCTTTCTCATGCTTTATTCTTCTCCTACCATCTACTGAACCAACCCTCCTGATGATTACTCCCCATTATACCTTTTAAAGTGGCGAAGAAATCTAGGAACTTCTTTTTCACAGACCCAGTGGTGTCATATCCTTTATTTTGCCCACAAGTCCTTTATGGCAAACATGAAATCGGGCTTTCATATTCTCTACCGGTGGTATAGAACTTTCTTGACTCTTCATAAGCTCTTTTCACAAACCTCCACCCAGTGAGCAGTCAGCAGCACACTTTTTTTTTGTGGGAGTGCCAAGTTTCCAGATTCTTTTGGACCACAATCTGGTTCCTGACCAAAAAACAGATAGTGACCTGGATGATGGTCTATCATCTGTGATAATTATTGCACCTGAAACATTTCTAAAAGTAAATATAAACACTCACTTCGTCTGATTAATGTGGCCAGAGATTGTTCTCCATTAAGGTGGAAGCAAACCTATCCACCCTGGCCTAATGGTGCTCAAAAGTTCAGGAGCTTTGTTCCATGGCAAAATTACAGATTCAAGAGGAAAAATATGAGAAAATATTGTTTTAAAGGACAGACTTTATGTACTTCTTAAAATACTAATATCTGCATAGCTGGACTATAACACTATAAGGTTCTGTGGGACATTCTCTCTGCTGGGGGGGGGGGGGGGGGGGTGCTCGGGCTATGAAACCCAGGTTTTCCACCTTCCACATCTATTTGCCTCCCCTAGTGATTTTACTCCACCTCCCCCTCCCGCCTATTGTTTCTCACTCACTCTTTCCCTTTACCCTCACTTTTCGAATCTCCTCTGGTTCCTATCCTTAGCCCCAAATCCCTAATTTTTCACTTACTGAAAATGGCAAAGGGAGCATTGGCATTCTATCTATGTGGCAAACAGGGTAGAAAACCTCTTAATATTGTATTTCCTGTGTGCGGCCTTGCCAAAGCTGCCTGCCAAAGCAGTATTCAAATGTATGTAAATGTGACTCGATGTAGGTTTTCTCTTTTGTACATGTTTTTATTTTTTTGCAGATTTTGTACTTTACAGTACATTGTGCACTCTATCCCTTCTTGTTTTTTTCATAAATAAAGAATGTATTTAAAAACCATATATACTTTCGTGAATTCCACTCTTGGGTACTTCAGGTAGATCTGTACTGTTGAAAGCATAGTTATAAAAACTGATATTTTAAAGACAATAACTCGGGGGTCAATTTAACAATTTGTATTTATTTATTTATTTTTTTGTTGACTGACAGCAGTGATTGCAGTATTCACCTATTAGTTATCATTACTGCCTCTCTAAAGGTTGCTAATGCTGTTACACACCTTCTCTATAACTAGTTTATTGCTCAAGGCTATACTTTTTATTCATGGTCACTGAGAATGAATTAACAATGACCATAAATATCAACCACTTTAGTGCTGTTTTTCAGGAGACAATAAGGATTTATTTTGTTTTATCTTAGTAAATAAGTAATTCACCTTCAGAAAAACCCAATAGTGAGGAATTAAATTTAGACCTGTAATATTGCCTGAAGAATAGCCAAGTTCATCATTTTTGCAAAGGTTATACTAGTAATGTAATATACCATGGATGAATCTAATATGCATCAGAGGTGAAGACTGGGGAGAACTGTGGATTAGCGTCAGAGTGTTTTATATAAGCCATGTGTGATGGACAGGCTGGAGACAGAGCTACTGAATCTCATTACATTGCTGTATTGTTTCTTACTGACTACTCGTGAAAACGAAGTAGTCATTGACGTTGACAAATTTTTATCCCATATGTCTTCAAAGAAAACTGTATAGAATCAGCATAGAGAATGTAGGGTCCCGTAAAGAGATTTCCTTGATCTATGGTAAACTGTTTACATGTTATTAACCTTCTTGTATTCCAAAGCTATCACCACACATTTCTGCTTGTTGATATTGTTTAGTAATTAATCAATTCTCTCTCTGCTTTTTTTTTTTAACAAATTTTTGATTCTTTCAAAGGCTTAATATTTCAGTTCAAGCAGAATTTCCCCAAAAGTGATTTTATAGTTTTAGGCTGAGCATGGTGCACTTGCACACCTAACTTTTTATGTCTTTTATAATCCAACATTAGGCTCCCCCACATAAATTCCCAATTGTGTTTCTGTCTATGTTGGAGTTTTGTAGCCTTCTACCTTTGTATGCTCTAGCACCTCCTGTTGCATTCTCCATAGTATAAAATAAAAAAAATCCTCAGTAACTTGGAGCCTCTCATAATAACACAGGAGGTGAGCAGATTAGGAATTGAAACTAAAATAAATATGACCAACTGGGTTCCTGAGATTCAGTATATAAGAATTAGGACCTGTGTCAATGGGCTTTTTTCACTTCAAACGGGCTTTGAGTTTCTCATACAAGTCTATAGGAATGCAAAACGTAATTGAAGCTGTATAAATGCAGGTCAGAAAGAGGTTAACGACAGGTCAAATGCACCTGTAAGGCCGAGTTCACACTGGTACAACACTACTTTGGATCCGACTTTGCCCTGCAACTTGAAGTCAGACATGCGTCCAACTTCAATGAACAGGGATCCGACTTCCATCCCCGACAATACC
Organism: Rana temporaria; assembly: GCF_905171775.1. Lineage (NCBI taxonomy): Eukaryota > Metazoa > Chordata > Amphibia > Anura > Ranidae > Rana > Rana temporaria. The sequence continues at coordinate 249,869,054 of NC_053492.1, forward strand.
AAGCACTGTGTATGGTATGAATCTTTTAGAAGAACTCCACACCAAATAAATTTTAAAAAAATGGCATGGGTTTCCCCTCTAAGAGCATACCAAGACCTTTGGTCTGGTAGGGATTTTAAGAGGAACACCCTACGCTGAAAAAACGGCGTTGGGGGTCCCCCAAAGTCCATACCAGACCCTTATCGGAGCAGGCAGCCCGGTCAGTAAGGAAAGGGGGTGGTGATGAGCAAGTGCCTCAAGCACCTTGTCCCCATGTTGATGAGGACAAGGGCCTCTTCCTGACAACCCTGGCCATTGGTTGTCGGGGTTTGCAGGCGGGGGGCTTATCGGAATCTGTGAGTCCCCTTTAATAAGGAAGCCTCCAGATCCTGGCCCCCCACCCTATGTGAATGAGTGTGGTGTACATTGTACCCCTACCCATTTACCTGGGAAAACAGTGTCAAAAATAAAACACACTACACAGGTTTTTAAAGTAACTTATTAGGCAGCTCCGGGGGTCTCTTTTGACTTATCCGGCTCTTCTCCGCTCTCTCCGGTTTTTCTCCCTCTGTCTTCTGCTGGGTCTCCTCCGCTATCTTCTGCTCTTTTGCATGCTCTTGCCCGGTCTTCTCCGTTACCTTCTTCCCTCTGCTCTTTTTCCGATGTTAACATGACGCCCCCTCCCGCTCTAATGCCCGGTGCGCTGTGTGCCACTACTTATATAGGCATGGGGCGGGGGTCACAGGATCACCCATCATGTCCTGAGCGGTGAAGTCATAAGGGGTGGGGCCCCTGGATGATGCCACACGGTGACTGGTATAGACTTTGGGGGAACCAAATGCATTTTTTTCTGCATAAGGGTTCCCCTTAAAATCCATACCAGACCGAAGGGCCTGGTATGCTCTTAGAGGGGGAACCCATGCATTTTTCTTATTTGGTGTGGAGTTCCCCCTCAAGATCATCAGAGCACAAGTTACATGCCAAAGTCTAATCAGGCAAGATGGCGATCCGACTTTGATACAACTTCAGTGATGTTCAATGGGCTGAAGTAGGATCAAAGTCTGACCAAAGTAGTACAGTGAGCATTTTCAAAGTTGGACCGACTTGTATCAGACCAGTTAAGATGGCTCCCATAGGAAAACATTGCTTTTCACACATCATGCAACATGAGCTCCCAATGTCGGAGCGTTTGTCGTACCAGTGTGAACCTGGCCTAAATTAACTTTAGATGATATCAGAAGCAACCTAAATGGATGTCAAACTGATAACATAAGCATAAGCCCAAAGCCCTTTGACACAGGCCCATAATATAGCTTAAATCAAAAGAATCTACAGTAAAAACTGAAATATTGTCTTTAAGTGGACCAAGCCTATAAATAATTCTGTTTTTGAAAGTGTTTACTTATGGTAATGTTCTGTACTAGAACTGTTCACATGGTTTATAAATTGTGCCAAACTTGTACTCCTTCTTTTCTCCTTACACGGCCAGCGTGAGGATAAAAAAAATAACATGCTTCTGTTTACATCGTGTGATAAGCTGTCATTGGCTGACAGCTGATCATGTGGTAAAGGTCCACTGTGATTAGTCATTTACCCTGACACAGCAGCCGTCTTTCGGGTGTAGCACAGGCAGGAACCGGTTAAACAGCAGTGTTTTCAATAGGTTATTCAATCTTACTAACAAGTCTCATCCCCTCTTTGTACAGGACAGTAAAAGGAGATGCAACAGGATGATGAAATACATTTTGCATCTGTCACTCTGTTCTCTTCTTCTATTAGCATGCTCTTTGTACTGCGGCACACCTGATTAGTTTATTGTGCTGATTCTCTGACTCCCAGTCTAAGCCCAGCAGCACAGGAACTGTAAAAAAAATGTAAAATTCAGGTACTTAAACAGCATGCATTAAAATACATGTATAATGTATTCATGATTAGGCAGCTGTGTTAATGTGTACCTTTTTATAGCTGTCAGGATTTCAGTTTTAAGTATTTTCAATAACATAATTGGGGTCAGCCGTGAGATAAGCTAGATAAATGAGCTCTGTAAATTTGCTACCTATCTTTTCCATTTTGTAGGAAATATTCCGAATATGTTATACCAGACTAGCTATACATATATTTTTAGATTGATGTTGTTGATAGCAAACTGTAGATAACGGTAGTGTATCTGCCTTCGACAAGGAGCAAAACTCGAGCTTTTATCACTGTATGCAATGAGTACATCCAGATGAAATATATACAGTACAACTTATAAAGCTGATTATTTGATTCCATGGCACATCCCCTCAATTATAATAAAAAGAGGAGATATGCCTAGTGAATAACTAGCGGCTACTCTAACCTCAATTGTGGACTGTTGCATCTGTACAAAGCACAGCACCCTTTTGAAATATTTTCTGGGTAACTTTCCTATTTTAACAATAAATCAATATGTGCACTAATTTTTATCAAAATGTAAAGTGATAGTATTATTAATATCTGGTGGAAATAACTAAACTGTCTATTTTGTATTTGATCAAATGTATCAAATAAAAATGCCCCCAGTTCCCTTTCCAACTAAGTTTCAGATGATGTCAAGACCCGCTGGTAAAAACAAATGTTAATATCAGTAATTTCAGTTCATGTATGTACCTGACTTTTATTTGTACATCTTTAAAGTGTGACAGTTGTCTAGCCTACAGGTGTTCTCCATTAGGTGTATGCTGAACAGGGTTTGCAGAGAATCAAAATAAGATGGGGCATGAGTGCAAAGAATAGAAAAGGAGCAGATGTATGAATGTTCATGGGATTGATATTACAAAGCCTGACATTTTCTTAATCAGCCCCTGCAGTGTGTTCTAGTATCCAGCCAGCTTTGCGCTGCTAAAGTATGTTGGGAATGGAGTTCTGCAATCAGAGCCTAGTTGTCAGGATATTAAAGTTTGGCTGGTTAGGGCATGGATAAGGCCTCCTGCAGCACTGATGAAACAGTCACATACTGCTTTAAGTGACCATGGTGTCTTTAAGCCATAAGGCTCTTTTAACCAGTCTAAAAGACATGGGCTTTCTGTTAGATTTTCTATCCTAGATTTATGTATTTTTCGTTTTTCTATACAATTCAAAATGTGTTGGCTATTCACAAAAGTACAAATAATTTTTTCTTTTCTTTTAATGTCTTTTTTATGATATATTTTGGATAATTTATAAACGACAAATCGTACAACCAAACAATATGTTGATCCTTAGAAATACACATAAAGGTGTACGTTTAATAAACCGTGATAAGCGGAGATCATGATGATCACGGCTGATCACTGCTTATCACAGAGCATTGCCGGTTTAATAAACTGTGATAAGGAGCAGAGAACACATTCTTCACTTCACATCACTTTACATCACAGCACATGGTTGTTTTGTCACAAACGGCCAGTTTAATAAACCGTGATCTGAAGATTTCACAGCTCTTCACCTGAAATATCTACCTTCCAGATTCACCAGCTCAGAGGTGGAGAATCTGGGAGAGAAGCTGGTGTGATTAGAGGAAGAAGGCTTATTTCTTCCTAATTTCAACACCAGTGGGTTAAAAATGAATATTAACAACAATATACACGTGTGTGTGTGTATATATGTGTGTGTGTGTATATATATATATATATATACACACACATACAGTATCTATATAACACGTGTGTATATATATATATATATATATACATACACACATATATACCGTATTTATCGGCGTATACGCGCACTTTTTTTCCCTTAAAATCAGGGCAAAATTGTGGGTGCGCGATATACGCCGATACTTGCTTCCCGCACTGTGTTTGAACTTTGCCGCCGATCCCTGCTTCCCGCGCTGTGTTTGAACGCTGCCGCAGACATATACCGAGCGCAGTATACTCGGGTACAGTCGGCCAGGCTCGGCTCCCTTCTAGGTTATGCGAGAGGAGCCGAGCGTGCCCGAGTGTACTGCGCTCGGTATATGGCGGCGGCGTTCAAACACAGCGCAGGAAGCAGGGATCGGCTCAGAGACAGCGCAGGAGCAGCGGGGAGGACACCACGAAGGTCGCAGACGGACGCCAGACTGGACAAGGCCGCCGATGGACGCCAGGCAAGACACCAAAACTGTAAGTAATAAAAAATAAATAAAATTCAGGAATTTCACATCCAGAGTAGGGGTGCGCGCTATACGCGGGTACGCACAATAGGCTGATAAATACGGTATATATATATATGTGTGTGTATATATATATATATATATATATATATATATATATATACACACACACACACACACACACAGTATTTATATATATATGTAATTTTACATGTTCTTTTAAACGTTCGTTTCACTGTTTGAATTCGGCTGCACCATAATCTCACAATATCTCACGAGATTACAGGCAGTCCACCCAGTTTTACACAGATCTCGACTGTTTTCAGAGAAAAAACTTCACCTCTGTTCACCATCTGAGAACTGAAGTTCTCAGTTTATTAAACCGGCTGCAGAGGAGATAATTCTCCTCATGAGAACTGCCGTGAACTGCTGTGAACTGAACGGAGAAAAAACTTCACAGTTTATTAAACGGACACCTTAGCTTGAAACAGCCTGTTTGAATAAATATTGGTATAACAGAATTAAACCACAAATTAAGGACTGGATGCAGTTAGGGTAAAATATGTTGGAGCATATCTGGTTTATCATTTAAAAAACGTATTGTATCTTATGTATCCTATGTATTTACAGCATGCAATGGTCACTAGTCATCTCTATGACCGTCGGAGGCCCGGGCGCGATGTTATAAAGTCCCGCCCGGGTACCCGGAAGTAAACAAAGCCGCAATTGCGGATGAAAGCATGAGATCGGTGGGTGAATTTTTTTTCACAATCTCATGCTTTCCAGCCTGGAGGAGAGATGTGGGGTCTTTTTGACTCTCTCCATAAAGAGGACTTGTCACACACTATTCCTATTACAAGGGATGTTTACATTCCTTGTAATAGGAATAAAAGTGATAAAAAAAATCCCCAAAAAGTGTAAAAAACAAATAAGTAAAATAAAAGAAATATATAAAAAAAGTGCACACGTAAGTCCCGCCCACATATGTAAATGCAGTTCAAACCACCCATGTGAGGTATCGCCGCGTGCGCTAGAGCAAGAGCAATAATTCTAGCACTAGACCTCCTCTGTAACTAAACTGGTAACCTGTAAAAAAAATTAAGCGTCGCCTATGGAGATTTTTAAGTACTGAAGTTTGGCGCCATTCCATGAGTGTGCGCAACTTTAAAGCGTAACAAGTTGGGTATCTTTTTACTCAGCGTAACATCATCCTTCACATTATACAAAAAAATTGGACTAAATTTATTGAAGATTTGATCCCAGATGACACGGCCTTCTTTCTGCTGCATAGTTCACAGATACCTGTGCAGAAGTACAGGAAGTCGGTAGTGTGCCATATGATCAAGGGCAGGAGTTACCCTGAGATCGAGGGACTCGAGGCCTCCCTCCATTGCAGGCTGGCTCAATAGGATCCAGGAGGTAGGAGCAATGGAAGATTTGGTCCACTCGGCTCATAATAGGAGGATACAGTATGGAGAAATCTGGTCAGGATGGAATCTATTTATTAGATCCGATGAAGGGAAGAGGCTTCTTGAGGAGAACTAAGAGGGGATAAAGAAACCTTGAAGAGAGGAAATACGGTATAGGCGGATAGGGAGAGAATTTAAGAGCATAAGTCCTACATCTCGGGGGGAGGGGGGGAGATTGGGGGGGTGTTTTTTTGTTTTTTTTGGGGAGGAGGGGAGGGGTGGGAAGTAGTATAAGATAATAATGAAATAGGAATGATGAATGTATAGATCAAGAAATGATGTATGGTGAATTATATTGAATATGTATTTTGATTTGTAGGAGTACTATTGTTAGTTGTAACTTCCTGTTTTCTATTTTTGATTAAACAAAATAAAAGATAAGTAGAAAAAAAGGATGCTCCAAATGGTGCAGGTCAAAACAAAACCGTGACAGGTTTTATTATAAAAAAGTAAAATCACGTGAACAGTACAAATAAAAACAGTATGGGGTGCTATGATGCAAACCCAACGCGTTTCTAAGCCGAAACGCGTCGGATTTGCATTATAGTGCCCCATACTGCTTTAATTTGTACTGTTCACGTGATGCGATATACATCTATCCCCGCTGTCTCTGAGCGCCGCCGACAATGACCGAGCCGAGCTGAGTGTACTGCACACTCGACTAGGCTCGGCCACGCTCGGCTCCGCCCGCAGGACCGCGAGAGAAGCCGACATAGACCGTGCCGAGCCGAGTGTACTGCGCACTCGGCTAGGCTCGGCTCTGCCCGCAGGACCGCGAGAGAAGCCGAGAGAAGCCAACATAGACCGAGCCAAGTGTACTGCACACTCGGCTAGGCTCGGCCACGCTCGGTTCCGCCCGCAGGACACAGGAAATCCGGCAAGACAGCAGATGGACACCACCAAAGCAGCAGATGGACACCCACAAGGCTAATGGGCCGCAGACGGACGCCAGACAAGGCTGCCGATGGACGCCGGGCAAGACAGCAGACGGACACTGAAAAATGTAAGTTATTTTTTTCCTTAAACTTCCCTTCTAAGTTTGGGGTGTGCGTTATACGCCGGCGCGCGGTATACACAGATAAATACGGTACTTACAAACAAGTAAATATGTCAAAATCCACTCCTTCTCCTTGTTCATCAAGGGACCCCGATGAAGGAGACCCCTTCAAAGCTATATAGGACTGTGGAACTCACTAGAATTTAGAGGTATTTGGGTGCCGGCTTAGGCAGATGGTCATCACTAGGAGGTGTGTCCCTTTAGCGCTGTTCTTCTTTATATATTTGTGAGTAGTTTACTCAGTTTTAGAAAAAAACATTGCATTTGAGTTACTAAAATAGAAACCAATCAGCTTCCAGGTTTTTCTGTCAAAGCTTAATTGAACAAGTTGAAGTTAAAAGCTGATTTGCTAATATGCACCAGATTTTGCACTCCCAAGGTTTAGTAAATTAACCCCATTGTGTTTCTATAACACAAGGAGAAGTGTTTTGCTTAATTGTTTGAAGGGATGGTGATCACCCCCAAAGTAAAGGCCAAGATTAAGACCAAGATTTCCCCACAGACGATCGTTTTCTTCTATCGTTTTTTAACCATAAGAAAAATTTAAAACAGGTTCTATTTTTTTTCACTGATGAATAAAAAACCGATGGGGCCCACACAAAATCGGTTCGTCCGCTAAAAAAGTTTTCATCAGATGAACCGATCATGTGTACAGGGCTTAAGTTTGAGGTCTCCAGTGAGCCGTAATGGTGAAGCTACAGGTTGAACCAAAAACAAGGCTCTTTGCATACAGAAGCCAGGATCATAATGGTCACTGCAGATCTGACATCGGACACTCTGCAGCTGAATGGCACTGGTATGCTTCCCAACCCTTTGAGTAAGGTTGACAATTATTCCTAAGAAGGTTGACCGAATAAAGCAAATTAACAAGTTAGTATTGTACTTTTCTGCTCACTGTTTCTCTTGAAGGCATGCAATAAAACTATAAAGGTGAAGGCACTGGTGTATATGCACATGGAGGGACGTCATTTCTAGGATTTTTTATAGACCTATGAATTTTGCAATACCAATCTGCGTTATAAAGACCTGAGAGGAGACTGTGGATGAACTGAAGCTGTGATAACCTATACATAACCTGTGTATTTATGTAATTTACTGCAATGAATTGTGTTTTTGTATAAATTTATGGATTCTGCTACATTATTCTGTGTTCTAGAAAGGTAGTATTTTGAGGAGACTGTGGTTGACCTGGAACTGTGACAACCTTAATGCAACCTGTGGATTTATGAATTTGGATGTAATGAATTGTGGTGCTTGTGCACATTGCTTTGATTTTGGAATATAGGTCCCATACGCTTTGTGGTTTCTAAAATAATAAGATATTGGGAAGCAGAAACGAGATAAGATCACGGATGTCTATGACAGCTGAATCAAGAGATAACATCACTTGAACTGACACTAAAAACTAGTCAGGTCAACAAACAAACCTCCCCTCTACAATTCAATGTACAGAATTGGATATACAAGCATACAATCTGTGGATTCAAAAGCATTTTAGTCATTGGGACATATATGAAATCTATTAGAAGAGATGCACTCCAAATTGCCTGCTACAGAAAATCTTACTCCAATCTTGATTCTGAAGAACACAAGCCCATCACCACTTTAAAACAAAACTACAACATAGAATATTTTTCTGAAACCTGGAACATCTAATGGATTGATATCCAGTGAAATCTCTTGCCGAAATGTTCTATCTTTCATGTCATGTATGGCTTTCTGAAATACACAGAGACTTTTGCCTACTTGATAGTCCAGTCGTTTCTGAATGTTAGGTGTGACACAACCTCTAGCAAAGTCTCAGAATGTATTTTTCTGACATTTCATTTATAAACTTGAGGTCTATTTCTCCCCTAACCCTCTACTAGCCATTATGGGTATCAGTGTGTTCTACACTAACATCCCCAATGATGAAGGCATTGACTCTATTAAACCGTTTCTTTAATGTGCAATATTCAAACAAAAGTGTGGCACGGAGTTGGAGAACTAAGTAGCATCATTGTTTGTGAAAAATGTTATGGGCACGATTGCAGAAAAGCCCTTTGGCCCAACACCTGTGTACCAGGACCGTGGTACATAGATGACAATTTATTGATAAAGCCGAGCTCTCTGCTTGGTTTTTATGAATTTGTGTTTTTCTCACTCCCTACATGTTAATATTATTGTTAATCTACTCTATTTAAGGCCCCCACTTTCCCTGATGTGACAGTGTCTGTTGGTTCTGATTTTTAGTGCCCACCCCAAGCATTTACATGAAAATAATCTGTTTCTTAATTTATATGTGTTTATGTTTTTAATGGGGACAGGGACAGTGACATACCCCAATGAGGATGGGGCCCATTGTACTAATATACCGCACAAACATGATGAGAGTTTAATCTATCCTGAGTTGCAGCCACACCTGTTACTTGTGGCTGCAGCTCAAAAAGGGCAAGATGTATTCAATTTATGGCAACTTTGCACTTGCCCTCTCAAGGGGGTTAGGTGTTTAGTATATGGTGATCACATGTGCCACAGGCACATCTAGTTAGAAGACGAAGCGTCTGTCAGCAGCTCAATGCCACGACTTCCCGTGCAACATCTGTTAGGGATTTTTTGCTGGCTTATAGATGCCAGGCAAGCTCTTTCAAAAGGTTAAGATTGATTTGAAGACAGTGCTGATATTATGCAAATGTAATCGGTTGCCTGCAATGATGTTATTGATATATATAAACATGTCTACTGTGGGCATGGTGGTGATGAATTTCACCTTAAAGTTATACAAGACCACGATAGGCATGTTTTTTATAGCCAGCAATAAATTATGGTAGGTATGTATGTATTTACTAAGTTTTTCCTTAAACCAGTTTACTGGTGGTCCAGAGTATTTTACCTATAAAGGGTAATTTGCTCTGCTGTACACTTTCTTTTTTGCACCACCTTGTTCTGTGCTGTGCATTCTGTATTCCAAACCATATCATTATGAACTCTGTGCTGCACATTTCTCCATTTTAGACAATGTAAGCAGTCTTTTAAGCCATACCAAATACCATTTTAAGCCATGCCAAATACCCTTTTAAGCCATACCAAATATTCAGTGTGCAAACCACACCCTAATTTTGTTGCTGCATGTTCCGTACCCCATATTTACTTATGATCACAAAGATCCACTGCATTCAGAAAAAGCCCTTGTACAGATTGACAAAATGTGTAAACAGTTTGTGAAACATGGCTATTCACAGGTCTTTACTAGAGCTATTGTATAAGCAACCAAAAGGGCCAACCAACTTGGAAGGGACTCATTTATACAAATGTACAACTCACTGTCTGATAGTATCAAATAATTACAAGCAGTCATTTGTGCAATGGTGGGCACAGTGAGCCTGCAATGGTGGGTACAGGTGAGGGTGAGACTGCATTTGTGAGCACAGGTCACTCTGCATTGATGGGCACAGGTCACGCTGCATTGATGGGCACATGTCACTCTGCATTGATGGGCACAGGTCACACTGCATTTATGGGCACAGGTCACGCTGCATTGATGGGCACTGGTGAGGCTTTGCTGAGGGGCACTGATAAAGTTAATTCTGCATAAAACATTTAAGTGTTATATCATGAGATAATTTATGAGGGTGTTTTTAGGCGGGGCAGGGTAGGAGTTGAGTGGGACAACTGGTGGTGGGTAACCCTTGAGGCCTGGCTAGTGGCTCATGACTTGAAATTTTGAGCCCTATATTAAATTATGGATTTATAATTTCATTTATTTGAGTTTCTGATATAACTTTATGTTTTTTAGTGTGGCGTGACATTGCTCCATTCACTTACTGTAGGTGTATAGTTTGCTTACACCCACTCAGAAAACACTAGGCAAAACCCTAAGTAGGTTTCATCATTATTATTTATTCTTTTTTTTGTTATATATTGTTGTGGCTGTGGTTACACCAATCCAGTATGGACCATCTCCACCTGTCCTCTACACATGCTCAATATGATGTTACCAAGTCTGTGTGACATTACAGGACGTGATGTCTTTTCCCGTTTTCTGAATGTGTGACAACACTCCTGAGACACAGATCATGGCACCTTCCCTTTTTTTTCTGTACAGGCAGCATTGCTTCATCTTAAGTGAGTCCCTTTTCCTTACATTTGGCCAAATTTGTTGGCTTTATAATTGGAACCCTGGAACATACATATGGGGTTGCTAAGCAAGTGGGATGGTCCCAGGTGGAGCTTGATACATCTTATTATGTGTGTGTGTGTGTATACGCTTGTGGTAAACAATGTGGTTGTTGCATATCTCATCACCTTGACCTTCATGCCACAGAAATGTTGGGCATTATGAGATTTAGGTACATTTTTTGCTATTTTGCTCATCTGCATCAGTGCAGTGCAAACTAATGTATGTGAACAATAAAAACCTGACAGAGATTCTAACCATTCCCTTGTTTATGCAAAACAGAAATATATACTTAAATGATTGACATATAAATGATTGCTTTAGGTTATCACACTTTGCACATTAATGTTATGTTTGGCACTGCTTTATTGAACAGGCTCTCAGCTGAATTATTCTCTGCGTTGTGAAAACATTTGATAAATAAGATTCTTTTTGATCAATTAGAATATATATGCATCTGAAAATTAGTATGACAAAAGGATTCCAAACAAGATATGACTTCCTATTAGTATAAGTCCCAGTGTATGCTAGCCTGGGAATTTAAATGTGTAATAAGAGTTGTTCGCAATCCTTCTCCTTTCATCCAGTGTTATCTGGAAATGCTACACATATACATATTCTTTCCTATAGTAGTAACTCAACTGATGCATGTTCTCCATTGTTTAATGCTTAGTATGGTAATACATGAACTCTTCTTGTCTTGATCCAATGAAGACAAAGAACAGCTATACTCTATTGAACCATTTATGTATTCAAGGAATAGATACTAAAGTAATGTTTTTATGGGATTTTAAAGTAGAATTCCAAGTAAGGTATATTTTTATATAGTTACATTGGTCCATCTTGGACCAGTGTAACTAATGCCTCGTTTCCACTGAGCGGATCGGTTCGGTACGGTTTGGTACGGTACGCTATTTTGGGTGTTTCCATTATGAAAGTGTGCCATAAAACCGAACCGTACCGCACCATTCTGGGTCCTGCTTCAGATGTTGGGCCATAGAAAATAGAACGGTTTGGTTGTTAGGGCGGAGCTATAATACATTCCACTAATTGGTGGACACACTAGGCATTTTTTCTAAACCCTGTATGGCCCCCGACGGTCCGACTTGCAGTGGAAATGCTCACCAGAATAGACCGGACCATTCTAAGCATTCCAAACTGTACCGACCCGAACAAAACCGCTCAGTGGAAACGAGGCATTAGTATATACCATACTTTGCCAATGCCCCTGAAAGCTGGAAATCACTGAAGTAGACACAACTACCCAAGTGATCTCCACTTGCTTCCAGGTCCTGTGCTGAGTGACTGCCCTCATTCATTGTGAACACAGGAGGTTGGCTCTACAGCACAGGCGCTGTTCAAAGAATACTTTGCATTTTCTGAATGAATTCAGCATTGTAATGGCAAACAATAGTTATGTTCGGTAATCCAATATAAACATACTTGAAAATGTTTTTGTGTAGTTTGCGCTGCTTGTTTTCTGGCCATCTCTTTCCCTAGCTTGCTGGATTCCCTGCATGCTTTGCAGCTTCTCCTCTGCTGTTTAAGGACTAAATATCCCATGGTACTTTGCTGCCTGCAATTCGTAATTTCTGTATGGACTTTGCTTCCTGAAGCTACACCTTTCAGCACCTTTGTAGTTGAGAAGGCAGACTTTGTGAATTCTGTTACAGCAGTGTCTAGCCACCAGGCATAGTAAATACGTGACCCAGAATTAAGGGAAGGGAAATTTTTGGGATCTTCACAAAGTACATTTACAAACTTCAACATTGTTCATATTAATAGGTGAAAGCAATAAATAATGGAAATTTAATCTGGAAATTAATAAAATAATTTTGACCAAAGATACACTTTAACTTTTGCCTTAGGATCGTTTTAAGATCCTGAAAGATGTGGTTCCCAGAAGAATATCTTTTCGAACAATAAAACATTTTATTAAATTATGCTTTGCTGTAGGTCTGTCTTGGAACCTTACATAAATATTCTTGGGGCGTACAGCTCTGGATTGAAAGGATTACATTTTGCTTTGAAATTTGAGATGTTTGCAAATTTAGATTTTTTTTCAAACTTTAAATAGCCAAATTATAGTGATTGCAGAACACGTTATCATGCACCTAAATCTCCTGTGCCTTAACATATGATCACAGATCACTTACTTCATTTGATACCCAGGGTATTGCAGAATTGGATATCTACTTCAATTTAACTACAACCTTTTTTTCTAACACCAGTTCATATAGAGATTAGTGGGTTTGTTTCTCATTTTTCAATATGTAAATGCATGTTGAAAATTCCTGTGTTTTTAACTCCCCTTTCCTAAGTGGAACAGACCCGAGACAATACTATTGATCAGTATTTCTGTTTGTGCTGTCACTTGTTTTAAATAAATATCCAAGATTTGCCATTCTGACCAGGTACTCTCCTCAAACAATATATGGCGTGACAAACTGCTTTGTTAATCAAACAACAATAACAGATTAGGTTACATACTACAAATCCATACTCATTTTGCAATTTTCTAAAGCAAATTTGTTAAAATTAGGTGACACGTCCACTTGAATCTCCAGCGTATAACTATACCTGGGCTTTTCTGAGTCTGTTGTGTCAAAACTCATAACGTGTCAGAGATATTTCTAGAGGTCCTCATACAGGGAGGGCATGGGGGAGCCATGATTTTAAGAGTAATTTCACATTGTAAATGAAAAGAGAGGCACGACTGTTCATTTGCACCAATCATGCTTTCCTTTCATCTGCTCTGATTAGGCTTGGTGCGGTTTCATCAAACTACTCTATCAATGAGCTGTCACTCGAGCCTTCTGTTGATTGAAAACAATCAGTGCTCTGATGGCACAATTATTCTGACCCTTTAACTAGAGGCTGCTGTGATAATGAAAGGTTGATTATGATAGTTTGTGCCTCTTTCAGTTTGCCAAGAAGGTTAATTTGGGCATCAGACGGATGTTTAATGGGCGCTCGCTGCCTACACTGAGGTAAATGAGAACGTGCAGTCTTCTATATTGCATGGATATAGTTTGCCTGCCAATCACTGTCATTTAGACTTTGTGCTGTACACTCTGGAAATCACATTTTAGTTTTTTTTTTTTCTTTCACTGGATTTAATTTATTCACTGCCCTGAGGAAGTTCTATCACTCAGTGACCTTCACAGCAGCTTTTCTAATTCCCTTTTTGTATTCTTTTTTTTTTTCTCTTGCAAGAATCTGAAAAACATAGCAGGAGCCAATTATATTTTATTTTCTCTCACATAGATTAAGGAAACAATATTTTATGGGGTCACTTATTAGTCCTCTGGTTTTGTGCGTTTTCCTGTTGTCATCAGATAAGATATATACTTTAAGAGCGATCATAATTAATGTATCAGTTTACCCTCTATTTAGATGCAAATGAATATTTTGCGTTTAGCAGTGCAATTGTAGTTTTCAAATATTATAAAGTATCTTTGTGGTAGCAATATATTGCCATTAACAAAATCAAAAAATCTTCTCTGCTTATTTCAAGCATATTATAAACTTCAGCACTATTACGTGAGCATTTCAGTTTTTTTCAGGTAAAGAACTTTTCAATACTCTGCCAATTAGTACATTTATATGTAAGATAGGTCTATTCCATAGATGTTGAAGCACTAGGACGGGATCAATACTTATAGAAAGGAATTATGGAAATTTTGAGTTATTCACAATATTAGGTATCAGTATTTTTTTCAGTTAAAGTGGATGTTATCCCTCCATACACCCAGTGAAGATAACAGCCTCAGATGAGATTAACCAAATCTCCCTACATAGGTTTTATATGTATAGCTGCTGTTTTCACATTTATATACAGTTTAGAAAGATGGTGTTAGGAGATTTTCTCTTCCTGGTTAACAAAGAGTGTGATGTCTGGGCATACAGCCAAGATAGCTAACATTGCTGATTGGAGGAAAGGCACACACCCCCTCTCATCATAGGAAGAGACTCTCAGAGCTGTTTTGTAATAGGAGATGCTCTCTGCTACTCTATTTTAGCAACCTCCTTTGACAAAAGATTCTGGCTGCTTTTGTCTAAAAAGTCAAAAATATATCAGGAGTTATTAGGCTGATTACAGAGGAACCGTTCAGAAGAGAGCTATAAGACTTAGCTCATTAAAAAGAGATAACAAAATACTGCAGATATATGTGTGCAGCTCAAATTTCATGAATCGGGTTTACATCCACTTTAAGCAGTTAATCACCTTTGTTACCTGCATGCTTACCTACCCAGAGTTCTGTAACCAACCTGGGAGCAGAAGTTACATTTATACTTCGTAATGTATTCAGGCAACCTAGGAAGTCATCTTCCATAGTTTCTTAAAATTGTTCCCTAGCATGATCTCCTTCACTTCAAAGCTGGAAGCTGAGGTCTTTGTGCATTTATTCAGTCATGGTTCATAAACCCATTAGGGAAAAAAGGGAAAAAAGGTAAATGTAAAAAAAAACAAGGACAAAAAGTGTAAAAAAGGAAGAGAGGTTTTCCCTCGCCAGCATGCAGGTACAGTTTGGTACACCGGTTTGAGGTCCCGATAGTTGAGAGAAATTTTTTATTTTTTTTCGGACAAGAGTATTCAAACTGGGCTTCCAGAAATTTGTATATCTGGCCAAAAGGATAACTAGGCATTTCCTATAGAAAAATAAGTTATTAAGCCTGTTTCTGACAGTTGTTTGGTTGCATTTAAGGCCGCATACACACGGTCGATCCAAACCGATGAGAATGGTCCGACGGGCTGTTTCCATTGGTTCACCGCTGAAGTGGCCTGACGGTCTGATGTGCATACACACCATCGTTCCAAAAACCGATCGGGTCAGAACGCGGTGACGTAAAACACACGACGTGCTGAAAAAAACAAAGTTCAATGCTTCCAAGCATGCGTCGACTTGATTCTGAGCATGCGCGGGTTTTGAACTGATGCTTTTCTGTACTAACCATCGGTTTGGACCGATCGGTCAGCGGTCCATCGGTTCGATTTTAAAGCATGTTTTAAAATTTTGGACTGAAGGACAACAGACCGATGGGCCTTACACACGATCGGTTTGGACCAATGAAACTGAACTTCGGTCCATTCTCATCGGTTTGGAACGACCGTGTGTACGCGGCCATAGACGTGCGAAAGTAGTGTAAGTGCTTGTTTAGGGATGTTTCTGGATCCTGGTAAAGCAAGGCCACCCTGAGATATTTATGGAGGTTCTAATAGACTATAATGTTGATAAAGTTATATATTCTTTTTTTTTTATTTAACACAGGGAAACGGCCACACGGCCCAACATGGTACAGAGAAAAGTAAGTAAGGCAATAGCATATACAGTGATCACAGCACACAGTATCAAATCTAAACAGGGTAACAGGACCAGCTATAAAGCATGTCACAGTGGGCACTATCGTGGCAGCAAGGCCTTGAGATAATACGTTTGCCCTGGACCTCTGGCTGAGGTATTCAATTGTATATACTGTGCGGTGGGAGCCCAGGGAGTACCATCTTCCTACCCGAGAGTGCATGCGTGGCCATGTGTGGTGTGCCATGATGTCAGGGCTAGTGTGTCCGCCCCCTTCTTTTTCTATTTTAATAAAGAAGTCCCCAAGTTATGAGGATGAGAAGTAGTAAAAGAGAAAGGTGGAATGTAGGGAAGATATAGGGAAAGCGGTCAAAGGTAGAGTGTTGAGAGGGGAGGAGGGGAGGAGGGGAGGTCAGTTTCCAATGCAGCGGGCCCCGCTGGGGCACCTCTGCAGCATTGGCAAGTAAAACACAGAGGTCCGAGAAAGAGGACCAATCCAGGAGGGCGAACCTTCAGCTGTTGGTCGCGAGGCCTCTCAGAGCCTGGCCCTCCTCAGAGAATATGAAAATGTTCCTTAGTCGCCAAGTGTCGGAGAATGCTTCCTGCCTGTCATGTGCTGAAAGGACGAGGTCCTCCATGTGTTTTATCTCCTCCACCCTTGCGATCCAGGAGGCTATGGTCGGTGGGAGTGGGTCTTTCCAGTGGAGTGGAATACAGGCTTTGGCTGCATCTAACAGGTGTCTAATCACCGACTTCTTATACGCCTTCTCCGGTATGTCAGACACATGTAGGAGGAAGAACGCTGGGTCGTTCGGTATGTTGCGGTCTGTGAATTTCTGGGCCACCTCGCCCACCACCCGCCAAAAGCATTCCAGGAGGGGCAGGACCAGAAGATGTTTAGCAATGTTCCCTTATCTGCCCGGCAATGCCAGCACAGATCCGACGTTGACGGGAAGAATTCGTGCAATAGTGCGGGGGTCTTGTACCATCTTGACAAAATTTTGTAGTTGGTCTCCTGGGTCTTGGCACAAATGGAGGACTTGTGGGTAAATCTAAGAAAGCGCTGTCGTTTGGCTTCGTTAAAGTGGCAATTTAGGTCCTGCTCCCATTTTGCAAACCCGGGGGTAGGTAGCCGGCCTGAGGCGAATTTAGGAGGCTGTAGGACAGAGAAAGCGTGTGTGTTAGCGTACCCGACGTGTCGCATAGGCCCTCTAGTGTTGTGAGAGGTTGATCCCCAGTCGTAGGTGGTTCCAAGGAATGTAGGAAGTGGCACAGCTGGCAAGCCCTCAGAAAGTCCAGGCCAAATGGGCCTTCGGGGTCGGAGAGCTCCGCAATGGTGTACCAGCGCCCCCCTCTATTAAAATTAGTGGCCTGGTGGAGGCCCACGTCCCTCAGCCTCCGGAATACACCATCCTGCGTTCCCAGTGTAAACCCAGGATTCCCCAAAATGGGATATAACGGTTCAAGGAGGAGATGGGGGGCTGATGCAGAAGACGGGCGCAAACCCGTGTCGTGTTGCCAATCAGAGGATGGCATTTGGTTTCCGCTGGTAGACGCGCATAGCACCAGGGAGCTCTGCCAAGGGGGGTCGTGCTCTGGTCCTGTTTCACCCATGCCCAAAGTTTGGATTTTTGGTGTCGGCACCAGTCTATGAGCCTACCTATGTGTACTGCCCTATAGTAGGCCTGGGTGTCCGGTAGCGCCAGGCCGCCTTATTGTTTGGGGAGGACAAGCAGTTTTAAAGTGATATATTCTAATTCACAGCCTTTGAACTTTAGGGCAGGACCATCAGATTTGGTGAATGGTGCCAGGGAAAGTAACATTGTACATATTTATATATTCTTGCTGGTGTTAAGAACCAGTATACTATTAGTTCTCTAGGGTCAGACAGTTTATTGAGATTATGGCTGTGTGACCAGATCTTCAGTAAGTATTAATGTCTCCTTCCATGTGACAAAGATGATAGAGGATAGTACAGGGAGGAAATCAGCTCTAGAGCATTGGGATCATTGTATGTAAGTGTGCAGTACTACATATTTTGCACATTGGCATTAGAAAACATTTGCATGTTATGATGAGTTAGATAAATATTGAGAAGCTATTCCATGCAAAAACTGATTTATAGTGTGTTGCATATCTTTTTCTTCTCTGTTATGCTCAGAACTAAATAAAATAAAAATAAAAAATATTTATATTGTTAACATTTTTATTTAGTCAGAAAATAGAAGGTAGTGTTAGGCAACAGAGTGAAATACCTAAATGTCAGCCTTTTTTTTACTAGTATGCTGTGATTAGCCCATGTTGTTGTTATACTTTGATTTTAAAGTTTTGTCATAGTTTGCGCTTAGTGTGATGTCACAATGTCAGCTTGTTACAAGTTACACCTCTTTCTTGAAGGCTTAACACAGAGCAATAGCCACAATTAAAGGTTAATAGGTAGATTCAGGTAGAGTTAGGCCGGCGTATCAGTAGATACGCCGACCTAACTCAGAATCTGCGCCGACCTATGTTTAAGTGTATTCTCAAACAGAGATACGCTTAAACATATCTAAGATACGACGGCTTGCGCCGTCCTATCTTAGGTTGCAATATTTCTGTTGGCCGCTAGGTGGCCCTTCCATTGCGGTCGGCGTAGAATATGCAAATCACTAGATACACCTATTCACGAATGTACGCCCGGCCGCCGCAGTACATTTATGCCGTTTACGTAAGAGATAGGCCGCCTAAAGTTAAAGCTGGGCCCTAGGTGGCATATCCAATGTTAAAGTATGGCCGCCGTTCCCGCGTCGAAATTCAAAATGTTTACGTTGTTTGCGTAAGTCGTCCGTGAATAGGGATTTACGTCGTTTACGTCCACGTCGAAATCAATAGGCCCGTGCGGCGTACTTATCCGCAATGCACACTGGGAAATGTAGGCGCATGCGCAGTTGAAAAAAAACTTCAAAAACGTCAGGTCAAGCTCCATTAACGTAAAACACGCCCCCTTAGACAAATTTGAATTAGGCGCCCTTACGCCCGCCCACTTTAGGCTACGCCGCCGTAACTTAGCAGGCAAGTACATTGTGAATCATGTACTTGCCTCGCTAACTTACGGCGGTGTAGCTTAAATGCCTTAAGCTACGCCGCCTTAAAGTTGCGGTCAGGTATGTGAATCTACCTATAAGTTTGCCTTCATAGCTCCCCTATGTACCAATTTAGCAATAATGTACTTATTTTGCAAAAATAAAACAGCTTTTCATTAATTCTACACAGGCTTACCTCACTCTCTTCATAGCTGTTTAACCACCTCAGCACAGAAGGATTTGCCCCCTTCCCGACCAGGCCATTTTTTGCAATACTGCACTGGGTCGCTTTAACTGACAATTGCGTGGTCGTGCGATGTTGTACCCAATCAAAATTGATGTGTTTTTTTTCCCCCACTAATAGAGCTTTCTTTTGGTGGTATTTGATCACCCCTGCGGTTTTTATTTTTTGCGCTATAAACAAAAAGAGTGTCAATTTTGAAAAATACACAATATTTTGTACTTTTTGCTATAATAAATATCCCAAAGAAATTTCTTCATCAGTTTAGGCCAATATATATTCTTCTATATATTTTTGGTAAATAAGCGTATATTGATTGGTTTGCGCAAAAGTTATAGTGTCTACAAAATAGGGGATAGATTTATGTAATTTTTATTATTATTATTTTTTTACTAGTAATAGCGGTGATCTGCGATTTTTATCGGGACTACGACATTGTGGCAGACAGATCAGACACTTTTTTGTGAACATTGACATTTATACAGCGACCAGAGCTAAAAATAACCACTGATTACTGTATAAATGTCACTGGCAGAGAAGGGGTTAACACTAGGGGGCGATCAAGGGGTTAACTGTGTAACCTAAATGTGGGGAGATGTGACTGCCTGAGGGAGAAGACATATTGTTGTTCCTACTTAAGAGGAACACACAATCTGTCTCTATTCCCCTGACAGAACCGGGATTTGTGTGCTTACACACACAGATCCCGTTCTCATTCTGTCAGGAGCGACCATGGGTGCCCGGCGGACATCGCGCCCACCACCCATGCACATCCACTCCGGGGACACGCTGAGCGTGTGCACCTGCTGTAGCATCTTAAAGTAAGGTGACCAAATTTTTATAATAAAATCCGGGGACATCTTTTTTTTTTTTACTAGTAATGGCGGCAATCAGCGACTCATAGCGGGACTGCTATATTGTGGGGGACAAATTGGACACTAAGTGACACTTTGTGGAAACCAGTGACACTAATACAGTGATCAGAGCTAAAAATATTCACTGTCACTGTACTAATGACACTGGCTAGGAAGGGGATAACATCTAGGGCAATCAAAGGACTAACTATGTGCCTAACAAATGTTTTTTCACTGTGGGGGATCAGGATCAATGTCTTCCATACTGACAGAATGGCGATCTGCCTTGTTTATATAGGCAGACCACCATTCTGCCTGTGAACATAACAATCAGTGGGTACTGGTGGACCCAGAAATGCAGGATTGCATATATACGTGATGCTTTGCAGCGCGACCATCCTGTACCAGCTACTCTTCTATCGGGCGATCGGCAACTGGTTAACCTCCCTGGCGGTATGATTCTGTCTGGAATTACGTACCAAAAGCGGTACAATTATTTGCAAGGAAATTTGGCGTTTTATATTGTAGGCCTGTAATTCTTAGTAATAACTCACTTAAATCTGACCAAACAAGAATCTAATAGGCATCCCGGGTATGACATTTTTTTAAAAACAAAATTATAAATTATAATATAATAAATAATTATAAATGATTATAACAAATAATAATATAATTCTAATAAAAATTATTCAATAATGTAATCAAATCAAAATCACTGAAATGTTCTCAGTTGCAAAATTGTCGCTGTCATTATTTTATTTTTTTTATGACGAATTTTCCCACAAATCGCTATCGCACAATTTTGCAAGTGATTATAATTTATTATCGCTGTTTTTTAGCTGATCTAAAACTATTTTTGACATAAAGGGACACTTTTGGTTGCTATGGACAATCTACAGTTTGCAGGGAGAAAGAAAGGTTTTTATTATATAAAAGTACATGTAGGACACTGGGCAGACCACTAGGGACAAGGGGGGTGTGTTTTTTTTACATACAGTACTGTAATCTGTAAGATTACAGTATACTGTATGTATAGTGTTTGTTTACCTTTTTGAATTTGGCGCCGATCTCCGCTCCCGTGCGTCGTAACGTCGCAGGGAACGGAGATCGGCGGCACAGGAGGACGCTGTGTGAATCGAGCGAGGTCCCGCTCGCTCACACAGCGCGGTGACATCGCTGGATCCAGGACAAGGTAAGCCAGCGCACGCTGCAGGCTCTGCATAGCTAGCCCGACCGCGACTCGGGGTTACAGATCGCAACATGAAAAACCCACCCCGAGTCACGCTCTGGAATACCGCCAGGCAGGTTAAGAGCATCAGCATTATGATAATTCACATGCAGCTGGGCACTCTATCATGGCTCTGTCAGAATGTGTCACATAACATGGCTGCTGGGTGCAGATTTTTTTAACTTATGACCAATATGCCAGAGAGACAAAGTGCAATGTAGACTATTCACAGACACTCCCAAAGGACACCTGTGTGGAAGCCTTGAAGGCACTGGCAGCCCCAGGATCGGATCCCCTTCCCCTCTGTTCCTGCTGATTGACACTGTCAGCTGAGCTCAGCTGTCTCTCTTCCTGTTTCCACCGCCACCCACCTCACAGCCTCTCAAGTCTTACTCTCCGGGCCCTGGCTACTACTGGGTGGGGAGCGGAGGAAAGTCACTCCACCAGGGAAGGCAAGGAGATAAGCAGGCAAGCGGCTGGCTGGGACTTGAGCCAAGGCAGAAGAACATGCGAGCAGAGCTGAATGGGCATGCACCTGAAACTGAAAAAATATTCTCTCCGCTCCGACCAGCACATGATCATCAGAAAGGGGCACAGATAATAGAAAAAATATAATCCCCTAAACTAGTAGGAGCGGAGGTGTGTAATTCTGAATTTTTGTTAATTCTGCACTGTTTTTGACATTGCCCGAGCCCCTGTTCAAATCCAATCCGGACAGACTTGGTCTGGGGACTGTCCCCAAAACCGGGGATGTCTGGTCACCCTATCTTTAAGAGCCAACATATAGCTACAGTGATTTCCGCATCCATGCCAACCTGCCGCAGTATAACTGCGGCTAATGGTCGGCAAGTGGTTAAACACACTGCTCGATTACTTCTGCCTTACTTCCTTGACAGACTTTAGGTCATGACACAGGAAGTAGCTGACCAGCTGAGGGTAGATTATGCAGGATGTGCGCTAATGAGATCAGCTGGTCAACTCCCTGTTTAATGACCTAAAGTCTGTCCAGGACTCCATGGGGACAGTGTTATCTGCTGAAGGATTTCGTTTTCTGTCCATCCAGTCCTGAAAATTTACACTGCATTGACAAATGGCACAGCCCTGTCTGGCTGGGCATAACTCCTGACTTTTTTTTTGCTACAGTAAAGCAACATTTTTAAAGGTCTTGTCCCTGTCCCAGCCTGTGATTAGACATGTAAAGGAGAAACAGACTGATAAGTAAAGCCGGTTATAGACGGATCAAAATTTGGACGATTCAGCAGGAACCTGACAAATTTCAATCCAACTATGGGCAGGCTGGTCATACTGAAGTGTATCTATTGATTGACTTCAGTGCAAACAGCCTATCAAGGTTTTTTTTTCCATAGGATCACTGCCACTAGCTATAGCTGGCATCAGTGATCCTTGTATTCTGACAGCGGGGAAACCTCACACTGTTAGAATACAATAGGGCAGTGGCAGGAATTCCCCTATCAACACTTCAACACCATGGGTAGCAATGCAGCAAAATTGTCTGGCTCCTTATGCTGCTTATTCTTTCCACCACTGACCCGAGCAGTACAGGGATTGCAAGAGAATGATAATATAATTGCACCTGGCATTTAAAATATATATATTTAATTAAGTATTAATGAATGGGCTGCAGTAGTTTGTGTCTCTTATATCTGCTTGGAGTTTAGTTTGAAAAAAAATATATGTTTTTGTTTGGATAGTGTTGCCTAAGCTATTACAGAGTCTTGTTTTTTGAAAGATCATTTATCTCCACAAATGTCTACAGTATGTAAATGTAATCCTACTTTATGTAGTTCATATTCTTTTATGTGCTTTTTAAAGTGTGTTCTTAAGATATCCTCCATGTTATTTAATGCCTTGACCATTTTTGAAGTTTGTTTTACCAGTTGATATTTTTTCTAATTAAAGAGATTGTGATTCATCAAAAAATATTTGACATACCGTATGTTATTGGTGACATCTACTCCGTAGTTTACCTTATGCATTCAAAAATAAATTGATGGTTCCAGTACCATTTTGTGGCCTGCTGTAATGGAATCTTTGCATCATGAATTATTTATCAAAACAATGAAACCTAGTATTATATTTAAAATCCACATAAATACATATATTCAGTTTGCTGTGGCTGAACTTATTGTAGTTCTTGTAGGTCAGTTGATGAAGAAAAGTGGGAAGCTCAGAAGCAGAGTACCAGGTAAAGCAGCACAATATATACAATATTGGAAGGTCTGCATATGTCACCCCTGTACTGTAGCATGCATATTGGTCCAAACAAATTCAGCAGATTTATGGTCACATTATTGCTATCTTCATTTCGTAGTGGGGTTTTAACCAATTTATCTCAAGAACATGTATTGATTTTGAATGAAACTGTTATTTTACGGAAGTAGTAAGAAAACCAGACTATGGCAGAACAGAATAGAGGAAACTACGAGAACAGTGATTTTTATTTGTAACCTATATTCTAGAAGGATACATGTAAATTGGTTGTGTATTGCAGGTATATTTCTGTATAGATCACATAGAATAAAAAGTACCACAAGGAACATTTGTATCTCCTAAATGTAAAATTCCAAAAAAAGTATCTCTGTGGAGTTACACTACAATAGCTTTGGTCTAATATACACATTAGTTGTTTTTGGTTCTGAAATGCCTACTGTGGAATTCGCACAAGATCCTTCTGAAATTTGATCCTTATTGCTACCTTCAATATTTGCATGCTTGCAGCTCTGTCCGCAATTTTTTCATTATCGGGAATGGACTAGACACCTAGGAGTATAATTATAAAAACTTGCATAGCAATTCGGCCAGTAAAATGCATGTTCAATGCGAATGGGGTTAAAAAAAAATATTAGGCAATTTTTTGTGCTGATTAAATGTATTTCATTGATTTTAAAACAGAAAAGACCAGATTTCGCCACTAGATAGAACTAAGTATCATAGGAATTTTAATAGGAATTTCCAATATAGTTTTGAAACTATGCACTGGGCTTTCCTTTTTATAATGTGGACACATTTATTATAATGAATCAGAACAGCCTTAATCTCATATAAATTACTTCTACATAAATAAGCATTCTAGGGTGATACAAATATACTGTTTATACAACTATCTTTGAAAATTATGACTGTTTTATGATAGATTCACATTCAAATATAAAATTTAATAGGGAACCTTTTTTCGGTATTTAAAAACAACATAATAATTTGGAAAAAAAATTTTACAAAATACTGTAAGGGTACTGGTAATAAATGTGCAAATATGAAAAGGTACTTAAAGTGGTTCTTCAGTCTGAAACAAAAAAATTTAAGTCAGCAGCTACAAATGCAGTAGCTGCTAACTTTTAATAATAGTACACTTACCCGTCCATGGCTCCATTGCTGTCCTTACCCGAGCCGGCTCTTTGGCCATCTTCATGCATGTTTACTATGGTAAGCTGGCTGTGACTGCTTATAGCTACACAGCCGGCTTCCCACTGCGCATGTGCAGGCAGTGCTGTACTTTGTGAATGGTCTGCCGCTTTCTGAGACCTGTGGCATGTCACAGAAGGCTGCAGGGGAAGTAGGGTGGCGAACGTCCACTCGGATTACCATGCCGATCTGACCTTAAGTGGGAGCATGTACCTGTCAGAACTAAGTACCTGATTCCCACCAAAAAAAATAAAGTTCATCAGGTTGAAAGACACAAATTCATCTAGTGCAACCTATAAAATGGAAATGGAAAATAATCCCATATACCCAATCCTTCACTCAGTTGCAGAGCAAGGCAAAAAAACTCTTATCTGTGAAGAAACCTTTCCATATTTGGAGATGAAATCTCTTTTTATCCAGATGTAAAGAGTGCACCCTTGTACCTGTGATGACCTTAAAGTTAATAACTCAACACCAAGTTCACGATATGGACCACTTATGTATTTGTACATGTTGATCATATCTCATGTTGATCATATCTCATCTTAATCTCCTCTTCTCAAGAGGGAATAGATTCAGTTCCTCTAATCTTTCCTCATAGCTGAGCTCCTCCACGTCTCTTATCAGTTTGGTTGCTCTTCTCTGTACTTTCTCCAGTTCCCCGATATCCTTTTTGAGAACTGGTGCCCAAAACTGAACTGCATATTCCAGATGAGGTCTTACTAATTGGGAAAAATCATATCTTTTTCTCTGGAGTCCATACCTCTCTTAATACAAGAAAGGACTTTGCTCATTTTGGAAACTGCAGCTTGCCGTTGCAAGCTATTATTAAGCTTATGATCTACCAAAACACCCAGATCCTTCTCAACCATTGATTCCCCCCATTGTACTCCCCTTAGTATGTATGATGCATGCATATTCTTAGCCCCCAAGTGCATAACTTTTCATTTATCTACATTAAACCTAATTTTAAACAAGAAGCACATGCACCGCTTCATGCAATGATCAGGTGCATCCAGCTCCAGGTGCAAACCCCGGCTTACCACCATCTGTAGCATAAAGAAAAGATGGTCAAATAATAATAAAAATGCCATAAATCTATCCCCTATTTTTTAGACGCTATAAGGGCCCTTTCACACGTGCGGACGAACGGACCATTTATTACAAGTCCGTTTACGGACTTGTAATGTATCCCTATGGGATTGCAGACGTTAGCGGATGATGCATCCGCTAACGTCCGCAAAGTTCCGCTTTTTCAGACGGAAGAAAACCCTATTTTTCTTTCGTCTGGCGGAACGGATCGGATGAATACGGACACACGGTCCGTACTCATCCGATTCCCCATAGGGGAGAGCGGAGGAGAGACAGGGCGGTCTCTGCACTGTGTGCGGGGACCGCCCTGTCCGCCGACAGCTCAGCGGGGATTAATGGAGGAATCCCTGCTGAGCCAAACGGGCTAACGGATCTGCTCCGTGTGAAAGAGCCCTAACTTTTGCACAAACCAATCAATATACGCTACATAAAAATATGTAGAAAAATACATATCAGCCTTAACTGAGGAAAAAATTGGCTTTTAAAAAAACAATTGGGGCTATTTATTGAAGGCATGTTGTTTTGGCATGGTTTAGGAGGTGGGAAAATCCACTTTCCTTCCCTTCCTGGTCAGTTAAGCTACATACCTGGATGAGGGTATGAAGGGAATGGAGGGGGAACCCGCACCCATCTTTTTTTTGGGGGTGGGTGTAACGGTATGACCCGTAGGACCCAGAGGCTCTTGAAGGATGTGGGGTACTCCTGTGTCAGCTTCTAGGGTCATCCTATGTCCACTAGGGGCACAGGATGACTGAGAACTGATATCATGGATTACATGAGATGGGACAGTAATGATAATTCATGTATTGCAGGATATCTTAAAATATTACAAGTTGTTCATTCTGAACACAACAGGTCAATAGAGTGTCTCCTTCAATGTGGAACATAGACTGTTGAGGTGCTAATTAAGTCTGCTACTGTGGTGATGTGAATTGGAGCTTGGTAGACAGCCTGGCTTCTAAAGACCTTTTCATTGTGTATGCTAATTTAATACTGCTTGCGGCTTTAATTGAATGTTTGGTCCCTGAAATTTGGATAAAAATCATTGAAAAAAATAGCATGAGTTTCCCCGCCACCACTCCCCCCAAGTCATTACAAGACCCAGTGCCGATCCTGACCCCCCTTGGGCCCTAAGCAAAATAACATGGCACATTAAAAATGAGAATCGGGGGGGTGCTGACGACAGTGACATGTCACATTAAAGAAAGTTGAGAAGCGGGGTGAGAGGGTGTTCTGCTGTCGGAAATGACTCAGCCAGCAAGTTTAGAAGCAGGGTGAGGGGGCGAAAATGACTTCTCACCAGGCGGGGCCTCTAGTAATTTGGGGGCCCTTTGCAGCTTTGCGGGGACCTAAGCGGCTTGCATAGTGGCCCTATATACTTTGAACAGCAGTATACAGGTGGTGCAAACAAGATAAGGACTGTAGGTTTTTTAAGTAGAATCAGAACCATGTCATATTGCACAATTTCCTAAAGAGACCCTCAACAAACTACATGACACTTGTGCCTGATGGGGCCACTGATGTTCCAGTGGTGGTGGCCCGTGAGACTGTCCATACAGGCTTGGCCCCCCAAAGTGCATGTGCTGTGTGGCAACAACTTGTCGATTATTTTAGGGGTGGTGGGGGGCCATACAATGCCAGATCTTGGCTCAATAAAAAACATTTTGGGGAAAGAAAAATTCTAGAAAAAAGGGGGGTTGCCATCCGGGGCCCCCTTTAAACAAATTCTGTGAAGAACTCCTGTTCTCTGAAGGCCTCCATTATTTCTGCAAGTCAAAATGTATAAAAAAAAACTAATGTCAGTCAAGCCTTAGCTTTCTCCCCATATGAAACCCACAAACTCATCCACTGATCAGTCCAAAAATCAAGTTTCGTATCGTCGTACTGCATGATCGTTTTCACAACGTTTTCTACCGACTGCGAACGACGTTCTCACTCACGCAATATCCCTTTATACACTATTAAATAGCCCACGTGCAGTAACAGCTAATGCGTTTATGGGCAATTAAATAGCACACGTCCACTAACACTGAGTACTATGTTTAGGTGTAAACTAAACACTATGCAGGCAATACAACACGTTAGAGCACTGCATCTAGCACAATCTACTGCCTAACAATAGGAATAGCTGATCTAGCTAAGCTATACAGTGTATAAATATATGTAAAACGCTAGGATATATATATATCCTCTACACACTGTAAATTTAACTAAACTGACTAGCCTTCCTGCTCTATCTATCTATCTATCTATCTATCTATCTATCTATCTATCTATCTATCTAGTAGAAAAGACACTGTGTCTCTATCTATCTCTCTCTCTCTAACTGTTCTTTTCTTAAACAAAGCTGGAACACACTACACGCGGCCGCCTTACAGGCGGCCTTATATAGTGTGGGGCGTGTACTAAACCCCCTGAGCCATAATTGGCCAAAGCCACCCTGGCTTTGGCCAATTGTGGTTCTTCGTTTTTTGCGCCTTGTGATTGGATATCTATGAATACCTACAGGTTACATTTATGGCAACCAGTGTATTGTCATCCAGCATAGGATTACATTTTGAATGCATATAAATATGATGGGTATCAGAATTCCTGTTTCACCTAGAAGTTAGTCACTCGAATTTGGCGCAAACGACCCGTTTTGTTCGAAATTCGTCGAACGTACGAACAGACGATGTTCGAGTCGAACATACGTTCGAGTCGAACACAAAGCTCATCCTTACTCCTGAGCTGAACACAGTGCAGCAAGAATAAGAACATATTTAGCCATATCAATTATTTGCAGCATTTTAGGCACAAACACAACTATATTAGAAGGTACTGAAAGAGGGTTAGGCACAGTCTAACTTCTAGGTGAAACAGGAATCTGATACCCATCATATTTATATGCATTCAAAATGTAATCCTATGCTGGATGACAATACACTGGTTACCATAAATGTAACCTGTAGGTATTCATAGATATTCACACATGCATCTGAGGGAGGGGCAGCTGCATGATCATAAAGACTGTGACATCCCACTGGCCACTTCTCACACTTGTCTTGATTGATCAGATAATTTCTGTCCACATCCTCCTCAGAAACCAGAAAAAGAGATGCATAAGAAGTCTGGCGTTCTCCTTTACCATCAAAGAACATTAACAAGATTTATTCATGAGAGCCAACACTGATCTAATTGACGCTCATTGACTGGACTTTGCTGGAACTCACAGAACCAGGACTTTATGTACTTTCCTTCTTAATCTCTTTTTGTTTTCTGTTGCATTGTTTTACCTTTTCTAGTATTAAACAATACAGTAAATCTTTGGATTGCAAGCATAATTCGTTCCAGAAACATGCTTGTAATCCAAAGCACTTTTATATCAAAGCAAATTTCCCCATAAGAAATAATGGAAACTCAAATGATTCATTCCACAACCATTTATTCATAAGTCCTTCAGTTTATAGTCCATATAAAAAGAATTTAGCAATGGGATGGGTTGTGTAACCATAAAATGTCCTCAAAAAGAATCCTCCACAAGGGGATTAGAAGCAAAATTCAGCAGGAGCTACAGTGTATAAAAGAGAAGAGAGGTGCCTCTAAGTGCAGCAATATGTTGCTAAATGTTGTACCTTCATTAAATGTAACCATATTGCTACACTTAGGCCTCATACACACGATAGGTTAACCAGAGGACAACGGTATGAACGACCGTTGTCATACCGGTAGGTTAACCTATGAAGCTGACTGATGGTCCATCGTGCCTACACACCATTAGTTTGTGTCAGAACACGGTGACGTAAAACACAACGACGTGCTGAAAAAAACGAAGTTCAATGCTTCCAAGCATGCGTCGACTTGATTCTGAGCATGCGTAGATTTTTAACCAGTGGACGTACCGACTTACGATCGTTTTTTTCCCATCGGTTAGGAATCCATAGGTTAATTTTAAAGCAAGTTGGCTTTTTTTAACCTAAGGTTAAATAACCTATGGGGCCCACACACGATCGGTTTGGACTGATGAAAACGGTCCATCAGACCGCTGTCCTCTGGTTAACCTATCGTGTGTACGAGGCCTTAGAGGTGCCTCTCTTCTCTTTTATACTCAGTTGTGGCATGACGATACTTGTATATCAAGCCATTGCTTGTATATCAAGTCAAAATTAATTAAAACCTTTTGCTTGTCTTGAAAAAAGCTCTCAAACCAAGTTACTCTCAAACCAAAGAATCACTGTCTCTTGGAAGAGCGCTACTATGTGGTAAATCTCTTAATATTCCGGTCTGTCGTGACCTTATGTCGTACAGACATTTAATAAAATCCATAGTTATTATTGCGAATGGTTTATAATATGATAAACTATCTGGTGGTAGTGGATTTGGGGTGTAAAAGGTTAACTGCGTTGTTCACTAAACCCAGTGATAATGGCTCTCAGCCTGCTGGCCCATTTGTAGACTTACAAGCTGGAAAATGTTTGTTCAGGGTGACGATGAGAGTAACGATAGGTAGGGAGACCGCCGCTCCAGGTGAGCACAGGCAGATAATCAATGTCCACTCAGGAATCACACGGGTGCTGGCAATGCATAGAATTAAGCAGGTGGGAGAATGGATGGACAGCCGCACTCCAAAAAGTCTTGTTGAAAAAAGACGTGCTCTTTATTGTAAAAAGGAAAAAATGCACAGCACACAACAGATGAGAGTAACATCGTTATTTATTGGTTACGGTATGAGTTTAACCAGCCATTTGTCCCATGTTGGGGAAGGTGGCCAGGGTCATGTTCATTACAGGGGTCTCCCTCAAAATCCACACTAGACCATTATCCAGGCATGGAGGATGGGGGGGCCAGAAAAGGGGGGGGACAACAAGTGTGCATCCTTCCTTTTGAAATATACCAGCCCACATGCCTTGCAGAAGACAAGAAAAATTGTGTGGGTTCCACCTTAAAGTCCATACCAGATCCTTATCCTAGATAGCCATCTGAGATGTATTTTTACGGGGGATCTCATGCTAAAAAAAACAAGCAACATCCTTTCAACATGTTGATGAGGACAAAAGCATCTTTCCCTTATGAATGGGGGATCAGAATCTGGAAATCCTCAAGATAAGGGAACCTACTCCATGGCGATATTTCCCCATCACAAATGACAGCTCCCTAGTAGGATGCCAACAAATTGGCCAGGTATGCTGGGTGATGTAATTGACCAAATATGAAGCAAATTTGTATACAAGAATGGGCCAATATATATTTTAATACATATCCTAACCCCCAAAACAAAAGTTAATATATTGCAGAGTTGTAGATTTAGTGGCAGCTTTAGTTTTTCTTTTTTCAGGCTTACTTACTGCCGATCCTGTCAGTAACACACTTCCTGTCTCAGTGTGACAAAGCTCACTCTTCACTGTATCTATGGAGGAACAGCGTTGTAACTCTAGGTTGCTCTTCTGACCTGGACTACAAACACCTCCCTTTCCCCTTATTTCCTTTACATAGAAAGTGAGTGTAGCTGGCGAATCTGCACAGGAAGCTTAAAGAGCACTGGGAGCCTGGCAGGATCAATGGGTATTTTTTTGTACTTGAAGAAAATGTACTTAGTTGTACAAATAGGAAAACTAATATAGCCTCTATATCTAAGGATTAGTATATTTCTGCATATTATGTTCTTGAGTTTAAATGACCTGCTGCACTGGTCTGATCGGCAGCTGCTGAAGACATTTGTTTTAGTTAGTGAAAAATAAGGAGGTCAAAAAGAGATCAAATTTTTTAATCAATGATCACTAATTTATAATTGTGTGTTTAGTAAGAATATGGCCTTGCTAAACGTTGTGTGTATTGTTTGTTAAATAAGGCTATCTGCATTTATCATTCTAAATAATTGTTCATGTGACATTTTACGAGGTTAATGAAGAAATCAAGAACATTCCTAATATTTCACAAAGTTTTCCCTTAACTGCACTGGAATGCACAGAGATTACATATAGTTACAGTGCATATATACATTTATAAAGCTGAAAAAAAGATACCGGACCATCCAGTTTAACCCATGTGTGTGTGATTTTTATTCTCAATCAATTCCCAAAGCCCTGAATATTCTACTTTTTTTCGAAGCTGTTGACACTCTTATTTAGTGCCACTTCTTTTATTGATATCTCCTGATTTATTTATTTTTTCGATTATTTCTAAAATAGTAAAAAAATATATATTTTTAAACTTAGATGCACATGTATTGTTATTACCATAACCTACCACCAAAGAACAACTCATAATAAGTTCTCCTTTTAGTAGTACATCCCAGAAACAATAGTGTGCTTTTTTTTCCTACCTGAAACACACAGACACTAACTGGCACTGATACTTATTTACAAAAAAAGATTCTGGCAAAAAAATTATAATAATACTTTCCTTGACCTTTGACTCAAACACTAACCCTGTCACTGAAGTTGCACCAGATCGCAGAAAAAGTAGCGCAGGTACTAAAAAAGGCACTGCACCAAATCACATGCTATTGCGGTACCATGCAATCTGGTGCCTGCAAACGCACTGCATTTGCACTCTGCATTTGGGGGGCTTTTAAAAGTGTATTGGCATTAGCAACAGAATGCAAAGGCAGTGCGTTCTGAACATCGTGCGGGAAACTTGCATGGAACGTGCCTTTCCCGCACTGTGTTCTGGTGTGAACCAGCACTGAGGGCTGCCCAATCCCACACAGATCATCTAAAGGCAATAAAGGCATAAACATAGGGCTTGATGAATAGAAAAGCTGATAAAATCTGTGCTCCTGTCTGTCACTTTACACAGGAGGATGCACTGTATAGGCAGCTGGTGTCTGATGGGAGAACACAAATGGGGGGAAATTCCTATGTGCCTATTACAATCATTATCAATGTCATTGTCAAAGGGAATGGGGGTGAGAACTAAACTCGGACTGTCCCTATTCTACCATAATCTGTCTATGCCATAAAGGTCCAAGCTTTATCTATCTAGCCAAAGCCAGTCTGTACATAAGTATACCACCTTGAGCTTTGCTTCACCATACAAAGTGTCAGAACAATTTTTTTTCCCATTATGTGGAGGCATGTACATTCGATAAATCTTCTGGCTATACTAAGCTTTGCCAACAGATTAAAAGCTTATCCCTAATCAAAGTGAAATATGTATTGTATATACACACGTATAGTACTTACAATGTCCTAATGAAAAGTAAAGTATGTGTGCAATCTTTTGACTATAAATAATCTTAAAACATATTTATGAATTTTGGACTTGCAATATCTTGTTTTTCATTACATTCAAAATAGGGAAAGAAGGAATAAAATATATGTGCCTCAGATTGAAGAAGAGCGACATTTCAAACAGCTAGTAAAAATACATATTGAATTTTTTATTAAGTATAACTTGAAGTGGTCATGATCATAGTCTGCAAATGCCATGTACTAAAACAATTTTAGCCTTCAGTTAGTTATACGGTACACTTTGTACTACCACTGAATGAGTGGCTGTTGACATTTGCTTTTGATAAACTGCTGACAAGCTATGTGTTTTGGTTTAATAGTTAATGGTGCTATATAATTTTGAAGATAAATGAACAGCAACGATTCTGTATTTTAAATTACATGGCAATACCCACAACATGTGAAAGAAAACACTTTCAGATATTGGAATTTTAAAGTGCTTCTTCTCCTAGGTTTCTCCTCCCTGTTATTTTTCTTACTATGTATCCACTGAAAGCAGAGCTTCTGTATACATCGGATACACCTTAATGCAGATTTCAGGGCATTCCTTAAAGATCTTTTCTGCTTAGAGATTTATCAATTTCTTTTATTTATTCTTTTCAGTTGACCTGAACTGAAAAAGACTGCCTGTGGCTGCTGGCCTCATGAGATCTAAAGAAAGAATTGGGAATATCATCACTGTGCTGCTCACTCTTCTTCTTTCAAGTGTTATTCAAACAAGTCTGTGTTAGACTTGTTGGCAGTGCCAAAATTCGTCATAACCAACGTAAATGCAAATACCATTGAGATCATTGGTGATGTAGTTTGGGCAGGCTGCACAAGCAGTACTCCCATCACTAAGTGACAGATTCCCAACTGCAGTAATACTAAAGGGTTTCCCACATGGCATCATTGACTAAATTTGGTCAATGACATCACCTGTAATTCCCAGCAATAACATTTTTATTTTTGCAGATGATTTGATTCCCAGCTACATCACTGGACACTGTGATTGAAGCTGGAGTCACTTCTTGGGGACATTAATATACTTTTTTTTCAAAAGCAGGTAAGTATCCGTTTGTGTTTTATTTTATTTTTTGTTTACAAAAGTTTTATTTGGAAGACAAGAAATACAACGGTTACATAAATTGCATGATATAGATACAGAGATGATGAGATTTATAGGAGTAGGACATACATGAGTATACAGTAAAGAAAATTGTCAAGCCATCGATTCGACATGAGGTAACGGATAATAGGTAAGAACATGGGGCAAAAGGGGGTTATCACGGATGAATAGATGGAGTAGACCAGTAAGACCATTTTTCGTTAAATTTCTGCATTCTATCAATAAGTGTATAATGTATTCTTTCTGATATTCTAATCATTTCCATTCTGGATTCGACCTGGGACCAAGGAAGATTTTGGGATCTCCAATTAAAGGCTATCATCCAGTGGATGGAGCTGATCAGGGAGTGAACTAGCCCAATGCAGGGGAGAGGGATGTCGGGGACGGTGTCAAACAATAAACAGATCTGGGGTGAAAGGGAGATTTTCTTTTTTAGAGCACATTCTAGTCTGGTGACCATAGCACTCCAAACTTGGTCTAGGTGTTTGCAGCTCCAAAAAATGTGGAGGAAATCTCCTTGCTCCGGGCAACCCCTGAAGCAACACGAGGGGGAAGCGGGGTAGAAGGAATGTATTTTAGATGGGGTCATATACCATCTAGTTAGAAGCTTCAGGGGTGATTCTCTGTATGCTGCAGCACATGTACTTTTACGAAGGTTATCTATCCTGTTGGACCAGGACTCCACAGATATTGTACATTTTAAATCAGCTTCCCATTTCAGCATAGGGCCCGACTTTTCTGATTGGGACAAGTTATTGAGGTAGTTATACATTATTGAGATCAGACCCTTATCTCTAGGAGAAGAGATGCAGATGTGCTCGAACAATGTACTAGGGGGTACCATAGGCAATGGATAGTGACTAGTATAAAAGTTTTGGATTAAAGAGTACTGAGGGAGTTCCAAAAATGGAAGATCGAACCTGGTCTGTAGAGTGGAGAAAGGGATAAATTTGGCGTTGAAAGTGAGGGATTTCAGAGTGGTGAGGTTATGGTCGACCCAGCGGTGGAATTGAGTGTTGTCCCGGAAAGCTTGAGGGAATCTATGGTCTCCTAAGAAGGAGGCCAGTGGAGGGGACATCGAGGAGAGTTTAAGAGTAGTTTTAAGTCTATTCCACAGCTGGATCGACTGAGCAACAATCATGTTGAGCTTAGGGAGCGTATGGTGTGGTTTTGAGTTAGTCCATAAAATGCCTTTGAGGTTAATAGGTGAGATGGAGGTCGACTCGAATCTCAGCCAGGGGATACTATCGTCTGGGGAGGACCACTGTGCCATATGAATCAGTCTGGAGGCTACAAAGTAAAGCCATATGTGTGGGAGTCCTAATCCTCCGTCACGTTGTGATCTATGCATTGTGGAGTATCCACATCTAGGTCGTTTATTATTATATATGAATTTATTGATTTCACGCTGCAATGCCTCGAGTCTGGTTTTAGGGACGTTAATTGGTAAAGATCTAAAAAAATATAATAATTTGGGGAGGATTGACATCTTAAATGCACAGATCCTACCCAGAAATGAAATGTGATAGGTAGACCAAATTTTCAACAAAGCGCTGATTTGGGAAAACAGGGGGAGGTAGTTGGATTTGTACAATAGGTTATGGGAGGCAGTGATATTTACGCCGAGGTATTTAAGTGATATTGGGGACCATATAAAATTGAAGTTTTTTTGTAAGTTACTTAATATGTCTGGGGGATAATTAATAGGGAGAATGGAGCATTTGTTGGTATTAACCTGCAGGCCGGAAAGTTTGTGGAATGAGTGAAGTTCTGAAAGAAGGTTAGGGATCGAGATAAGTGGGTCAGTGAGGGAAAGAAGAGCGTCATCTGCGTATAGACTAAGTTTAAATTCGTGTGGGCCCTTAATGTAACCTTTGATATTAGTATTATATCTTATAGCGTGAGCCAAAGGCTCGATGGCCAGGGCAAAAAGGAGGGGGGAAAGGGGGCAGCCCTGCCTTGTACCCCTGCTCAGGTGGAAGAATTCCGAGTTGTTTCCAGGGATTTTTATTCTAGTTTGAGGAAAATGGTATAGGGCATTGAAGCCATGGATGAATTTGTCTGAGATGCCGAATTTAGGTAGAAGGTGATTTAAATAGGACCAGTTTACACTATCGAATGCCTTATGGATATCCAGGCTAAGGAAACACAAAGAGCGGGAAGAAAGGTTGGCGTCCTGGATCAGATTAGTGACCAATCTGATGTTGTCCACTATTTGCCTACCTGGGATAAAGCCAGTTTGATCTGTGTGGATCAGTGATGTGATAACTGAGGACAATCTATTCGCGAGCAGTCTGCCGAACAGTTTGAGGTCGTTGTTGAGGACCGAAATGGGACGGAAATTTTGTGGAAGGGTATGGTCTTTCTGTGGTTTAGGTATAAGGGATAGGTTAGCCAGTAACATTTCTGTGGGGAAATAGCCACCTTGCAGGATGTGGTTGAACATTTTGGAGAGGCTAGGGGTTAGGAGAGATGTATATTTCTTATAATATATGGTTGAAAAACCGTCGGGGCCAGGAGCGGTTGAGGTTTTAAGGGATTTTATTATATTAGAAATTTCTTCTGTGGTGCATGGTTCACTAAGGGAAGAAATCTGGGAGTCATTGAGTTTTGGTAGGTTAAGGGAATTCAACCAGTCTATGGAGGAGGGAGGAGGGTTTGTTTTAGGGCCTGAAAGAAGGTTCTCGTAGAAAGACGAGAAAATCTGGAGTACATCCCTTGGGTGGGTTACCATATTACCTTTATTGTCACGCAGTTTGTATACATGTGGGGGTTTAATGTCATGTTTGAGCTTCCTGGCAAACATTGCCGAAGAAGAATTGCCATGGAGAAGAAATTTTGCTTTGGAGAATCTAAGGGATCGTTCAGTGTCTTCTGATAAGATCGTGTTTAAGGCTTGGCGTTTAGAGAGTATGGATTGTGTTATTTCTGGAGAGGTATTACTGCCTAGCTTGTTGTAGAGGTCATTTAGTTCCCTAGTGAGGCTTTTAATTTCTATTAGTTTGGATTTTTTCCTGATTGTGGCAATATTAATTAAGTGGCCTCTCATGACGGCCTTGTGAGCTGCCCAGACTGAGGTTGGCAGCACTTCATCAGAGGTATTGTCCTGGAAGTATTCCTCTATATGAGTATATATTTGTTGAAAGGTTGTTGGGTCCGAAAGAAGGGAGTCATTGAGACGCCAATTAAAGGAAGTGGGGGGCATCCCCACCTGAGAAGTCTGAAATTCTACTATGTTATGGTCAGACCATGGGCAGGGGTGGATGAAGGCTTTCGATGAGTTCGCTAAAAGGATAGGAGTGCAGAAAATGTAGTCTAAACGTGCATAACAGTCATGTGGGTGCGAGTAGTGAGTATATTCTTTGATTCCTATATTATGTGCTCTCCAGGAGTCAATCAGCTGGAGTTTACTGAGGGAACGATTTAAGGATTTGGGAAAGGCTTTAGAAGAGGATATCACTCTGCTTCTATCTAGCGTAGGGTGAGATGTTAAGTTGAAGTCTCCTCCAATTATCAAGTGAGGTGAGTTGTATTGGTCTAGAGTGTCTAAAAACTTGGTAAAAAAGGTTGATTGAGCTTCATTGGGAGCATAGACTGAAGCAATTGTGACATTACGTCTGTCAATGGAGCCCTTTAGTATTAAAAATCTGCTATCAGTATCTTTGTATATATTTTGTATTTCAAAAATTATATTATTTCTGATAAAGATGGCTACTCCTCTGGACTTGTTGGCATATGTTGTATAGTGAAATTGGTTGAATGATTTATCAAAGTATTGTGGGTGATTGGCCTCAGAAAAATGGGTTTCCTGCATTAATATTATATCCGCCCCCAATCTCTTGTAGTGTTTAAAGGCCTTTTTACGTTTATTGGGGGAGTTGAAGCCCTGTACGTTGTGTGAGAAAATTTTAAGACCCATCTTTGGGTGGTTTGAAATTGCTAAGTGAGGGAGGAGTGATCAGTTTAATGGGGGTATTGACATAAATATTGAGGATGGTGGACAAGAAGAAAAAATTCCAGTATATCCTTGTCACCAGAACAATGTTGGGGAGCCTGAAAAAAGCACCAGGCACCACCACCACTATCCGGCGAAGTGAGGTGTTCAGTCTCTGAATAGAATAGAGTGTTGTACCATATCTGTTAAAGAACATACATAGAGAAATAACCAGTCTTCCGAAATTTAAACATTTTAAATGCAATGCCATATGGGCCAAAATATTAACAACATAAAGATACGAAAGTAGGAGGCATGGGGAATCCAAGTCACCCAGCCTAGAAAAAATACCTGAAGGACTAGATAGTCCTAGTTCTCCCTGCAGGGCCAGCAGCCCCCCACCCGTGGGGGGAGGGGCAGCAAGCCACACAGGCAGATCGGGGGTCAAACCAACGACGACGGATGCACCAGGCAGATATATAAAAAAAAAGATAAAATATTATCTGGATGGTGCAAGAGGTGCAGAAAAAGCAAAACCAATAAAATATTCAGCCTAATTTGTATACATATATATATACCGAAATCTTCATTGAAACAAGACAAACAAATACTACAGTCTTTTTGATAAGTAGCCAGGAGAGAGAGAAAAAAAAAAAAAAAAAAAAAAAATTTTTTTTAGACCCTCTATACTTGAACATGGGCGTGTGGGGTTTATGGGCCAGTGGGTAAAAATAGACCACAGGCCACAGCAAAAATAAAAGGGGTTTTAAGGTTAATGTCCCATTATATTTTATTCAGCTCAGGGGTCTGATGAGAGCAGCATATATAGAAGTAGCCCCTGTATATGTCCAAAGTAAAAGAACACTTGCTGTCTCCCTGAGGAAAGGGATTCATATCTGCGGGGGTAAAAATGGGTTGAAGATGTCTTCTATGAAAAGTGAAGAAAAATAGTAGAAAATACAATAAAAAAAAAAAAAAAAAAAAAAAAATAGGGGGGATATAGGAATTAGGAAGATTTAGAAACCCCAATAAAAAAAAATATTGGATCTGTAAGGCACTTGATGAAATGGTATGACACCGTCTTCAGCAATAGAAAGTCTGGGATGATTTGGAGAACACGCCTTATTGAAGGTGCAATGATCTTAAGGGTTTTGCAGGGCTTGCAGGTTTTGCAGGCTTGTTAGGTTAGTGTATAGGGGCCAGTGCCGTGTAAAAAAACAAAAAACAAAAAACAAAATGTGTAGAACCGGACTGCAGTATATTGAAAAGGAGAAACAAGAACTGCAATTATGCAGCGTGTATAGCTCTGGTAAGCTAGGAGGCCTGTTCACGGATAGGACGCAGCTGCCATCTTCTGTCTTCTCTCTGGTTACGTCTGGAAGATGGGGTAGACCAGATAGGCGATGATCTGGGGGTGACAGGAAGACGTTGGGATGGTTGTTGTTCTAGTAGGCCAAGCTTAACTAACAGCTCCTTTCCCTCAATGACATTATATACTATGTACGTTGTGCCATTGTGCATTATTGAAAGCTTGAAGGGGAAGCCCCATCTGTATTTGATCCTGGCAGTCTGAAGAATGCTTGTAACCTCTTTCATCCTGCGTCTGCGGTCTAAAGTAGCAGGGGAAATATCAGGGTATATTTGTAATCTGATTCCATCTAGCTCAATGCGATTGGAGTTTCTGGAGGCTCTCATAATATCTTCTTTAGTGATAAAATCTCTCATGCACATTATTACATCCCTGGGGGGGTTTTCTGGTGGTGGTTTGGGCCTAAGAGCTCTATGCATTCTGTCACATGCAAATGCTGACATTGGTTTGTCAGGGACTAGGCCATGAAAGAGCCTATTCATGGCTTGAGGTAAATCTGTGATAGATTCTGGGATACCACGCACTCTTATATTATTGCGTCTGTTTCTGTTGTCCAAATCCTCTATGTGAGCTTGCATAAAGGAAAAGCTGTCAGCCAGGGTCTCATAGTCTTTCCTGAGATCATTGTGTGCAAGAGCTAGTTCATCATGTTTTGTTTCAAGTATGTCTGTGCGTCCTCCAATGTTAGCAATCTCCAGGGAGAGAGCATTAGTAGACTTATGGAGCTCCTGTTCTAATTTATCCACCAGTTTTTCATAAATGGCAGTCAGGCTAGCGTCTAGATCAGCCTTAGAAAGCGGCTGTGTGTACTCACTGTTAGGAGCAGGGTTGTGAATGGAGCTGTTGCCTGAGGCCGCATGGTGTCCGGCGCCATTTTGGGTCATCTTCTCCACCGTGAGAAGAAAGTTTGTCAGCGAGTGCTGGGAGCGGCGGTTTCGCCCTTTTTTGCTGGATGGCATGCACCGGGATGTTCCGCGGGGGTGATGGGGTGTTTTGAGCCGTTTCGGTGAGGGAATAGCCCCGGGAATCCTGCCTGGACAGCCTGGTCAGACGGAGCTCTGCTCAGCTACGTCCGTCCCGCATCACGTCGGCGTTTGTGTTTTATTTTATACACTTTTTTTTTTTTTTTTTGCATTTCAAAAATGTACAGGAGCTTTGGAAAACAAAGATAATTTACATCAACATTAGTAAGTAATGATGTGTAATATCGGGTATAAAGCACTATGTGTAGCACTGATCCTCCCTATGGCCCCAGGCAGGGGACATAAAGAGGGGGAGGGATGGGGGAAGAGGGGGAGGGATAAGTATAGCGATGAGGAGAGGGTAGACAGGAAGAAGGCTGTTAGTCAATATTTTAAGAAACCATAACATAGTAAACATGTCAATAACTAGACACTGACGCGAAAGGCTCAGTTTGTTCCAGGAGCAGACAGGTTTGGGCAAGGTGAGGCTCTATGATCAGATAACCAAAATTGCAAGCGGCTATAAAATTTACCTAGTGTCAGCTGTGTTTTTGCGATTAAGAATTCCATTGAGAAGTGATCGTTTAGGATATCAACGGTGTTGTTAAGAGTGGGTGCATAGGACTGCTTCCAGAAGTGGGCAATTGATAAACAGGCAGCTATGAGTATATGCGTGATGATAGGGTGAAATTCCAAGGGCCAATCTGAGGGGCCTAGTCCAAAGAGAGCCATTTGCGGGGTTACTTTTACAAGTAGGTTAGTAACTGAATGATGGTGGAGATGCCTGTCCAGAAAGTAGCTATGGATGGGCATTCCCACCAAATATGAAATATATGTCCATCCATGTCGCAATTTCTCCAGCATTTGCTGGAGTGAGACGGGGAGATTCAAGACATTTTTATAGGAGTGTAGTACCATTTATAGAGAATTTTCATCACAGTTTCCCAGTGAGAGATGTTTTTGGAGAAAGTGGAAGACGAGCGGATAGCTCGATACCGGGGGGGGGGGGGGGTGGGGATTTGAATTTGCAGTTTGGACTCCCAATAGGCTAGTAGTCCATAGAGATAAGATATGCCATGGAGTTTGTTGTTGGTTGGGTTGAAAAACTGCGTAAGGTCTTTGGTCCAAGTGTTTTGGGAGGTTAAGGTGGAAGTAAGAATATGGCATATTCTCAAGTATATATAAAAGTCCTTGTTGGGTATGGCAAATTAGTCTTTAATTTGTTGGAAAGAGAGAAGTTGGTTATGTTGAAACATATCACCTATCTTCCGGAGGCCTTGTGATGACCACAACTGTAGTGGTAAGTTCGGTGATAGGAGCGACAAGGCTGCTATTGGCAGTTGATGAAGAGCCTGGATGTGTATGCCTCCTGCTTTTTGTAGAACCAATATCCAAATGGCTATTGTCGCGTTGATTGTTGAGAGGAAAGAACACGGAGGGTGGTATCCCATCCATATGGCAGCTAATAAGTGTGAGGAGGTATGGGCAAGATTCACGGCTTCGATCAGAGCCCGGGGTTGCGATGAGGACAGGTTGCATAGCTTTTTGTTCTGATCTAAGATTACAGCTTTGTATTACATTCTAAAGTCAGGAACTCCTAGACCAGCATACTTCGGGGTATTGAGTAAAGAAGCTTTAATACGTGGTTTACGTGCTGCCCATATGAATTTATTGATGATCCATTGGAGCAATGTTATGTCTGGTTGTAAAATGGGTATTGGCAGGGTCCTGAAGAAATATAGGGTGTGCGGCAGAAGGAACATTTTGGACAAGACTATTCGGCCTGCCCAGGAGGCATTTGTGGAGAGGAGTGAATTGGCAATATCCTGCAACTTCTAACTTAGAAGAGAGATGTTAGTGCGCAGAAATAAGCTAGAGGAGGGAGTCAGCTGGATACCTAAGTATGTCATGGATGAGTTGGGGGCCCAGGAAAAAGGGGATAAAGAAGTAATGCTTGACTTAAGTTGTGGGGATAGGGAGACCCCTAGCATAGCTGACTTGGAGTGGTTTAATTTATACATAGATACCTGAGTAAATTGTTGTAAAAGGTCACAGAGCAGGGGTAGGGACTTCAAAGGATCAGTGAGCCATATGATTATATCGTCGGCATAAAGGCCAATCTTATGGGCGACCTGGTCAACCACGAGACCAGCGATATCTGTTTGAGTTCTAATTGCTTGTGCTAGCGGTTCAATCACTAGCGCAAAAATTAGGGGGGACAAGGGGCATCCCTGTCAGGGCCTGTTGGTGATAGGGAAGGGGGAGGACAACATACCTGATGTTAGGACTTTTGCACTTGGTCTAGAGTAGAGACCTAGGATGGCTTGTCGAAAAGGGCCATGAATGCCAAACTTCTGTAACACTAAGTCAAGGTATAGCCAATTGACCCTATCAAATGCCTTCTCTGAGTCCAAAGAGATCAGCAGAGAAGACATTTGATGGTGCTCTGCCCAGTGGATCAGATCTATGAACCTACGAGTGCCATCCGAAGCTTGTCTGGAGGGGATGAAGCCTACTTGGTCTGGGTGCACTAAATTGGGCATGTAAGTCGTGAGGCGTGTGGCTAACAGTTTTGCATAAAGTTTGAGGTCGGTGTTGAGCAGAGATATGGGGCGATAATTGGCTGGGTCATTGGAAGGTTTGCCGGGTTTGTGTATGGTGGTTATCACTGCTTGAAGGAATTCTGATGGGATCTATCCAGTAGTTAAAAATCTATTAAAAGTGTTGCATAGGTGGGGTACAATTTGATCTGCATATTCCTTGTAATATTAATTTATAAAACCATCCAGCCCTGGAGCTTTGTGAGGGGGGAGTTCTCTTAAA
The DNA here is from genome assembly GCF_905171775.1 of Rana temporaria. Lineage (NCBI taxonomy): Eukaryota > Metazoa > Chordata > Amphibia > Anura > Ranidae > Rana > Rana temporaria. The sequence goes on from NC_053492.1 coordinate 249,912,424, forward strand.
GCTTTGAGGATCTCTTGATGGGAGAACGGCTGGGCTAGTGAGTCAAGCTGCGTTGGAGATATCGAAGGAAGTTGGAGAGGGGTAAGGAAGTCTTGTATTATCTGTTGGGTGGGAAGGGGCTTAGTTGGAGAGAGTGAGAGGTTGTATAATTTTGAGTAAAAGGTGCTAAATTCCTTTGCTATATATTTTTGATTCATCAGCTTATGACCTTTTTGATTTAGGAGGAATTGGATTTTGTTTTGCACTACTCTTTTTTTATATTGCTGGGTCAGAAGTTTACCATCTCTGTTTCCCTGGGAGTACCAGGTGAAGCGAAGGCTCCTTAGATAGAAACCGTGACCTTTTTGGAGGTATGAGCTAAGATAATTTCTCAGTTTAGAGAGTTCTTCTGTGTTAGCTAGGTGGGGTTTTGTTTATTTAGGAATTCAATCATTCGGATAAGCTAGAGGAAGGAGTTTATTGTGAGGGTTTTATTTTTATTTTCATGGGCCCCCCAGCTGCAGGCATATTTCCCGTATGACAGACTTGTGGGCATTCCAAAGAGTAGCTGGGTTAGAAAGTAGTGGCAAAGAAAGACGATTATTCAGATCTGACCTGTTCTCGGGTCTCCGGTACGCTAAGAATTGCGGCATTCAAATGTCATGGGGTGTGTCTGGGGGTAGAGGAGGAAAATGATATGGTAATGGATAATGGGGCATGGTCAGACCACGTGATAAGTCCAATAGTGGATCTGGTAACTTTTTTGGGTGTTCGTATAGAAAGAGTAATCCCTCTCAGTACCGTGTTGACATGGGTCATAGAGATCTTCTAGGGAGATTGAGGATATGAGGATAGGGCTTTGGATTTCCTACGTTTGGTATTGGACAAATCCATCTGGTTGTCTATTCGTTAAAATCACCACAGATAATGGTCTGATCTGTAGGGTAATGTTGGAGTATGGCTTTATAGAAAGATTTTTGATGGACGTTGGGGGCATAAATATTTACTATTATAAAAGGTTGGTTGTTGAAGGTGGCTGACATGATCAAATATCTACCTGCTGGGTCTTGGTCCAGATGGGTGAGGTTGAAGGAGATTGAGGAACATACTGCGATCATCACCCTCCATGCTTTCTTGTCAGCACGTGCCTGAAAGCAGTGGGAGGATAGTTAGTGCGAGCATTGGGGAGGGTTATGTTCACAGAAATGCGTTTATTGAAAGCATAGTATGTCTGCCTTCTGTGATTTAGCTTCTCGCCATAGGAGTGATCGTTTTAAGGGGCTGTTAAGGCCCTTCGCATTTAATGATACGTTTGTGAGAGTCATTGCCTCAATTGGAGGTGGTCTGGGAGCAGGTGATTTAGCAGTACTGAGGGGGATAGACCCTGACTGTGAGAGAAGAGAGGGGAGGGGATAGAGAAGGACTAGAGTTGCAAAGATGGTACTATACACAGTGATATGCGTGGGCAGACCCAACGTATCTGACAGGGTCTGATCTGGACACACAATAACAAATCCAATTAAATACTTAGGTAAGCTAAAAAGACAAGCTATATATCACCGTGGCAAAAAACGACAAATCGTAACTATTTAAACCAGGGGATGTGCTTAGCACTTTAAAAACTGTGGAGCGTGGAAGGGATAATAAAGAAGCTTCCACTCCTCCACTGACTTATTAAGAGCCTTAAGAGATAAACCTTAAGAGATAAAAAAATGATAACCAGCCTTAGACGTGCGCTGTCTTGGCAAAAGCTGTAGTGCAGGAGGGCATCCTGTAGTTGGCTTTATAGAAAGTCATAGCATGTGGAGGTTGGCTTCATATTGGGGGTGGGAGGAGGTGCGTGTGTAGCTGCTTGGGGCCATCTTTAGGTGTCATAATGGCAACTTTCTGGTTGTGATAGGTCACAAGCAATTTTGTGGGGTGACCCTATTTGTAAATGATCTTATGTTCACTTGGAAGTGACCGGAGCAAAGGCTTTGTGCGCTTGGGAGGTAGCAGCCGAGATGTCTTTGTACAGAGACACTTTATTAAAGGGATCTGGAAGTGAGCACAGGGATCTTGCTGTGTGCATAATCTCTTCCTTGACATGAAATAAATGTACTCTTGCTAGTATGTCTCTGGGGACAGAGGCTGGGAGGTGCTGCGGTTTGTGAATCCTGTGTACGTGGTCTATGAGCATGTTATTTTTTTGTTAATGATGGAACAAGCTTGAGTAAGAGTTGGTGTAGATACGGTATTATTTCTGTAGCTGCCAGGGATTCAGAGACCCCTCTTATTTTGTAATTGTTTCTTCGCAAGCGATCTTTGAGATGTGCGACTTTTAAGCGGAGCATATGGACAGCAGTGGCTTGTTTATCCTGTAATTGTACCATGGCATTGTGTGCTTTAGTGGCTGCAGGGAGATGCTGCTCAATATGATCAGTGCGTTGCTCTAAGGAATTAACCTTATCTTGTATCTGATTAATTGAAATCTTTAACTCTCGATGCAGATCTGTTTGTAAGGACATCAGCATGGCTTTAAGGGAGTGCTCAGAGGCCGGGTTATCTGTTGTGGGGTATGCTGCTTGTGACTGTGGAAAAGTCTGATCTGTTGTTGGACTACAGGTCCCAGCGCCATGCTGTTTCTTAGTAGGAGGCTGTTTGTCAGGGGATTGTGCAGGTAAATGTGCAAGCCTCTTACCTCTGTCTCCCAGAGAGGTGGATTGTTCATCCAGCTGGTCCATGGCATCCTTTGCATCCAGGCATGGAGAGATCGCTGAACCGTGGTGATCTGGCAACCGCTCCGGGTTTCCCTGCTCCCCGCCGGCGCCATTTTGATGTCCCTGTTGTGCGGACTTCATGTAGAAGTCTAGAAGCCTGCAGGGTCCCTCTGGCTTCGGTTTCTTCCGGGACATAGTCTGGTTGGTGCCCTAAGTGTGGTCCTCCATTCTAGAAGGTGTGTGTTTAGCGGCAGGTGATACTCGGCTGTGTAGTGGAGGAGCAGAGCGGTGTCCCTATGGCAGCCATCTTTGTCAGCGGCCAGGCCACGCCGAAAATGGAGACATTTTATACACTTTTTTAAATTCTTTATTTCAGATGTTCCCAGGACATGGGTGTGAATATAGTATGCAGTAGAACAATACATGTGGACAATGTACAGTACAGAAAATAAGCTCACCTGTGGGGCACCCTAATCATAGGACAACCCCAGGCTATTGAGTAACAATAACATAGCGACTACAGCTAACCCAATGTTAAAAGTTGCCCACTGACTGAGATTGCATACCACACAGAAATATGAACAGAAGAAAATCTACTCAACACAACAGGTTAAGGAAGAGTGGGTAAACAGGGGAAGATGCAGAAACAGGTAGAACAGAAGAAGTCTTGAAAGGAGTAGGAACAGAGGTGGTAGGGGGGTGATAGGGTAGAGGAGTGTATGAGTAGGCTAGAGGGGTCAAACTAAAAAAGGCAGAGAAAGGAGGGGGGGATGCTGGAGTATGTTTTCTCCCATCCAGTCAGGAAAGGCATGGGCCGGATGGGGTACATAGAACCAGAATGGCTTTGTACTTTTGTACTGGAGATACTGTATATTGCAACCAGTAGAAGCAGGTGCAATATAATTTGTCATCTTGGTTTTTCAAGGATGCCATAAGATCCTCAATGCATCTAATTTTATTTTCCCTAGAGAACCACAGCACAAGAGATGAGGGATGTTCCTGCTTCCAGAGGCCAGTATCTGTTAGACGTTGGGGAAGAGTCTATGAAATTTAAATGGTTATAGAAAAGATTTTTCATTTAGTATCATCATTTTTTCTTACTTTTAACACTTTGGGCTAACAGGTAAGAAGTAAAATGGGCATCCAGATTGCACCATAAGTCTTAACACCCCCCCCCCTAATTTTACAATTGCATTAATTTTGGAGCATATGAAGGCGGGGATGAGGCCCACTAAACATTGTTTTTACATTTCAGTCTACAGCCTGACATTTTTTCATGACTGCAAAAAAAAAAATCTAAATTTTTCTTCCTTGCAACCACAGCAACAACACTCTATAGGCAGAGTATTGCAGAATCCTCATTCCCCCCGCTACTGTAATTGGACCGCTGCCAGAAATCTGAACACACGTCAAGGTCAGATTACAGCCATCCTCCTCGGCAATGTCCTTATGTTTACTTCGCTGAGATTTTCAGTTGGTATAATATTTCATTTATGAATAGAGGCTTATGTGATCTTGGTAAAGTCAGACTCTTTCACTTGTTAATTTTTAAAATGATGTTAGCAAGTTCCATATCTAGGGAACAAAAGCAGGTAAAGATTTGCTAAAAAAAAGTTTGCTAAAATCCTTACAAAGTAAACAGTATAGTGTATTCTAGTGTGTGAAGATTATTTCCCATATTGTCTCCTAATAAACTATTTCCAATGAAAGGCATGGGTATCTTTCTAAAGTATACCTGACTAAGCAGAGGTTAAAATGTAGCTCCACCCAAAAGGGGAAGTTCTGCTTTAATGCCCCCCCTCTTCACCAAATGGCGCTTTTTTATGGAAGAGGGGACGGGTACCTGATTTTGACAGGTACCAACTCCCTCTTCTGCTCGGATTGCCTAGGCGTTTTGAGCAAAGTTCTCCTCCCCCTCATCATCCAGGACACGCCACAGGTCCCAGAAGTCTGCGTGACCATTCGCAATGCACAGTGTGGTTCTCGTATGCACAGTGGGTACCCGGCTATGAAGTCAAAAGTTGTGACAGCCAGGTGCCCACAGTCGAGATGCCGGCTCCAGAGAGAGAAGACAGAGGAAAGGGACGGCTCGGATGAGCACATCACTGGATCCTGGGACAGGCGAGTGTGTGTCTATTAAAAATCCGCAGCTAAATTTTTTTGCAGCTACTGACTTTTAATAAACATAAAAATGACTGGAGCTCCTCTTTAATTATTTGGATATGTTACGTTAGATTTGACTTGTGTGTATGTAAATAATACATTTTTCCTCTCTTTAATTTGCTTGTTTCGATCTTTGTTTAATAAGGATTTAGTGGTTTGACAGTATGTGCTTTTCAGGTTTATTTAAAGTAAACCTATATCAGAAAAACTTTTTAAGATGGACTCGGTATTGAATAACTTACATCGGTAGAGGCCTGATTAGTTATGATTAGGCATGTTGTGGTATTCAGCATTATATTCATTACAAATATGTGTTGTATATGGACAATTACCCCATGATGTCTGGCGATACCGACAGCTACAACTGTTTATTGTCTCACAACTGAGGGAACTCAGAATAGCAGGGACCCTTACATAATTTAAATCCCTCTGGGTTAAGCTTCTAGTTGATAGGGGAGTGTTTTCCCATCTCTTATAAATTATTGAACCATTGTGGACCACACACAGGCCATACATTTTTGGGGAATGGGAGGCGGACATTGGGTTTAGACTTTCTGAGGCGCAAAGATGTGCAATTCTAAATCTCCCTCTTTGCCCGTGCAAAGAAACAGGAGAGGAATTATAACGTTTTAATGAGGTGGTACAGAGTCCCAAATTTGGTGGCCATTGATGTACATGTTGGAGGGGGTACAGGCAGCAGGATTTGTACATCAACATTTGGTGGGGTTGCACCAAGCCTAGATCCTGGCCAGAGATCAGAAAAATGGTCTTACATATTACTTCAGCACAAATTGAAGGTTATCCAGCACAATGCCTACTGCAGGCTGTGCCCATTCCAATTCAGACTTATAAGAAAAGTGTAGTCCCCCATCTTTTAAATGCTGCTAAAGGTTTAATACCTGTCTATTGAAAAAAAAAACACAAACACTCTTTTGTGATGGACGTGGGGGAATGAATATAAACCTGCTAGGGTAGGTATGGGAGATTTAGTCAAAAAGGGAACATGTGGAAATTTTTTGTCTCTCTGAGAGGAGGTTGACACTAAATAAAGGATGGCCTGGTTCAATATATGTACTGTAGGAACTTATATTGATTCAAAGCATACCAGAACTTATTTTTGTTTGTATTTGTATATGGAAAGGCTCTTTGGGCTCTCTCTCTCTCACTTATTTTTTTAATTTCCTCTTGCCCACTTGTTTATGCAGTCATATGATTATAGGATTGGATGGGGGAATCGGGTAACAAACCCAGGGACTTTAAACGGTGTCAATTAAAGAATATAACAGAGAATACTGATGTAGATAAAAATATAATTTATTCGATGATACAAAATTTCACAGAATTAAGACATGACATTGTTGATCCTTGTGATCATGTAGCGGCTCGAATGAACCAAGCAACGCCCAGACCTCTTACAGATTGCCCGACATGTTTCGCTACAAGCTTCATCAGGGGCATATATACAGGGGAGGCTACAAGGGATAAGCAGAGAACAACATCATCAATATTTATATAAATAATTGGCATGTCGATAGTATTATACTAACAGACAATAAGCAAATTTAAACAATAAATAATCATTGACAATAGAAAAGGAACAAAATTGATTGAATGATGTCAAGTATTCATGAATAGTACAGAGATCACAGAAACCATAATAAAGCAGGGTGATCATGAGCAGACTTACCACGCAGAGATCAAAAGATCATCAAAGGTCATGTAATGAAAACTAAGCATACACAGCCATAGTTTGAAAACCAAATTAAACCTGTAGGTACAGAGCCCCACTGGAACCATTCCATACACAAGCCGTCACAGAGATGCTGCAGTATAAAAAAGAAGGAATAGATAAAATTAAATATATATAGGGTAAATAGTATAGATCCCTAAAATTCCAGACAGATATATGCATGCACAGATTAAATAAAAATCAATGCAAGGAACACTATACTTGCCAAATGTGGCAAGAAGTAGAAAGAAAAATATCCTAAAAAATATATATATATATATATATATATACCTAATGAGGTTGGTGGGGTCCAGTGAAAAAAGGCTGGCATCAGCGTATGGATAAATCCAGCACCTAAATGGTTAAACAACCATTGGTCAAAGGGTGGGATAAAGTCCCCAATGTTGAAGACTGGTAAAAGACAAAAAAATATATGGATATAATGATAGGTAATATGTATTGAAATAGCTGAAAAAATTTTTTTTTATAATTGTTGGTGTGGTGAACAGTTCAAGATAGTAGCACACCACTTACCTCTTCACTGCTGACAGGTTAGCTAAAAGCACAAATAGATCTGAAGACCAAGCAGTCTAGTGACCCTGACAAGGCAGAGCCATTGAATGGATCATGAGTGTGGATCTCTTTATATACCTCCCACAGAGGCGTTTGATGACGCCGCTGGGGGTGGGCTGAAGTGATGGGCAGTGATAGGTGCTGGACTTCAAGGGGGGAGGACAGGGGGGAGGACAGTTGAAATCCCCTGTCATGGATCGCCAGCAACGGCGAGGCATATCACGCGCGCGCACGTCAGTGACGGGTGGATGACGTCACAGGGCGGCGCTGGGAGTGAGCGCCATCTTGGATCAGGGCTGGAGACCTGGCAAAGCGGATGACGAGCTAGAGTGGGTCACTGGCAGTCAGTCCGTCGTCACCGATCGGTGAACGGCGGCGAAAAGAAGTGAACACACTAGTGAGTGAGCGCGGCATGGTGAGGGAGGGCCAGAATGGAAGTGGCCGGGCCACACCAAGGATGTCCCCATCGGAGGCAGATGGATAGAGCCAAACGATAGTGAGCAGCACCGACAAGCAATGCCCATATGGGATCACATAAATAGCAGGGACCGGACCTATTTCCCCACATAATAACGTGCGCCCCTATTGCCCATACAGCACAGAGACAGCAGCATAATGAAACAAGGAGACCAGTGGAGGCAAATACAGATACAGGCATGGCAAAAGCATATATAGATATATAGAAGGAGACCTAAAACATGATTAGAGGATGATTAACAAGTCAATACAATGATTGTGGTTAATGGGAGAGCTACGGAGAAAATGTCAATAAAGATTAAAAAATGTATAAATGTATTACTCCATAACATAAAAAGGGGGGGGGGGGGTTGGATCTTGATCAAAGAGTGCTGGTAAATCTGCTCTGTAGATACATGTAGACATTAAATGATACATTGGATATGAAAATGACTGATTTAACAATAGACAACTTTCAATATAGGAGAAAAGACAGAGAAATAAGAAAATAAGAAAATAAAAAAATATATATAGCAAGACCAAGATTGAACAATAAATGGAATATCTGTTTTTAGAGGAAGGGTTTGAAACTGAACCCCTCATTCAAGCCGGGTGGCTTGAGAGCCGCTAATTGGTGGATCCATTTAGCTTCTTTTTGCAAAAGTATCTTATCATAGTCCCCTCCTCTATCTCCTGGGGGGACATACTCGAGTGCAAAAAAATGCATGCACGTACTGTCGAAGTTATGGAACAATCCCATATGTCTGCTGATGGGAGTTTCCATCTTTTTCTTTCGCACCAGGGCAACATGATCCCTGATGCGGTGGAAAAAGGGCCTCTTCGTCTTGCCGACATAAAATGCACGACAAGAGCATTGCATGATATAAACAACACCTATTGATTGGCAGTTGGCCGCAAAATAGGGTTTGTATTTATGTCCGTTCGGAAGTACACATGTAGCCGATGCAAATATATATCTGCAAAATGCACACTTGTGGCATGGGCGTGTACCTAGCAGACTTGCAGGGATGGATGTACGACTGGAGTGATGACTCCTGACCAGCTTATCACGGAGCGAACTGGACCTGCGAAAGGTAATTTGAGGGTGAGAATCTAGATGTTTGGACACTAATTCATCACCCATGAGCAGGTACCAGTGTCTTTGAAGGATTGTCCTTATTTGTTGGTGATGTCCAGAGAAGCGGGTAATTATTCTGGTACCCGGATTTGGTTTGGCTACTTTCGGGTCATGAAGTAAAGAACCTCTGGTTTTGGTCTTTACTCTGGCAAATGCCCTTTTTAGACACTTGTTACTATAGCCTCTATCGCGGAAACGTTTTTGTAGTGAATTAGCCTCTTGGATAAAGTCCTCATCAGAGCTACAATTCCTCCTAAGTCTGAGGTATTGTCCATAGGGGATGCTGGATTTGAGAGGTTCAGGATGGGAGCTGGATGCATGAAGCAAAGCATTCCCTGCCGTGGGTTTCCTAAATAAAGAAGTGCCTATAGTACCGTCTGGTTGAATGAAAATATGGACATCAAGAAAGGAAATTCTTGTCTGACTGGTTTCAAAAGTAAATTTAAGGTTGAAATCATTGGTCTTGAGGCTATCGAGGAAGGTGATAAGATCAGGATGGGGTCCAGTCCAGATGAACATAATGTCGTCGATGAAACGACGCCAAAATGGGATATGTTCCAAATGGTGCTGGATCCCATCCTGATGAAAGAGGTTGCGCTCCCACCCCCCCAGGTACAGGTTTGCATAAGAGGGGGCACACTTGGTCCCCATAGCAACCCCCTGCACCTGGAGGTAGTGGGAGCAACCAAAGAGAAAGATGTTGTTGGTGAGGATGAACCTCAAAAGATCCAAAATGAATTGATTGTAGTGAGGCCTAGCCTCACTGCAACCCGATAGAAAGCCCTCGACAACTCCCACCCCATAAGTATGGGGGATAGAGTTGTATAGGGCTTCAACGTCCAATGATATCAGCCAAGACCCCTCGGGCACGGCAATGCCATCGAGGGATCTGAGCAAGTCGCTGGTGTCTTGTAGGTATGAAGATAAACCTTCAACGTGTGGTCTGAGGTAGTCATCGACCATCTCGCTGGCTTTTTCAGTGAGAGACCCATTACCGGACACAATAGGGCGTCCAGGAGGTGGGGATACATTTTTGTGGATCTTGGGCAAGGCATACATGGTTGGAGTGCGTGGGCAAGTGACGTTGAGGAATTCCCAGGTTTTTTTTGTAATAAGTCCAGTATGATAGGCAGAACCTATTAATCTTTGATACAGAGAGGTAGTGAGGTTCAGATGGTCTAATGAGACCTTTCTGTACCATTGTTTATTGTTAAGTATGTTGAATACCATGCATTCATATTGGGTGACATCCATTACAACAAGGTTTCCGCCCTTGTCGGAGGGCTTGATTATGATTTCCGAACATTGCTGTAGAGAGGCAAGAGCCGCTTTCTGGGTAGATGTCAAATTAGTTTGGGATGGGTTGACCCATTTAGTTTCTGTTATTTCCTTAGTCACTTGACTGGTGAAGGCCCATACATTCGGGTTCCCCTGAAGAGTGGGGAACATTCGTGATCTCGGTTTGTACTCCCTTTGAGCCGATATAGTGGGAATGATATTAGGTCTAAGGCCAGTGGATGGTGATACAGATGGATCAAAGTTAGACTCCAAGAGTTCAGCTGCGGATAGATCATCGTCATTGATATGGCCTTCTTCCCAGAGTTCCATTAACTCCTCAACTGCCTTAATGTCAGCAATAGACATGTTTTGCCATAGAGGGTTGTCAAAGTTGGTAGTGTGAATGGCAGGTTTAGGTTTGTCGAATAGAATTTTTAACATCAACTTTCTGGAGAAGAGGTTGATGTCTTTAATGAGTTCGAATGCGTCAATGTTTTGAGTTGGACAGAAAGATAGGCCGAGTTCAAGAACTGAGATTTGGTCCTTAGACAGTTGAACAGACGAAAGATTGATTATTTGGAAACCGTCCTGGGTGTTGGTGGAATTGTTGGATTTTTGTTGGTCCACCTTCTGGAATCTGGAACTGGCTGGCTGAAAGTTTGTGTCGGACAAAAATCCCCCTGTAAAGTATCAGAGCCTATATCATTCATCAGTGATGTAGGTACTCCCAATGGGGCAACAGAGTCAATGGTATTCGAAGTGGCTACGGTACGATTATCCACAAGTGTATTTTTAGCTAGTGTAGCACGTGTATTCATCTGACTTTTGGGAAACGCCCCCCGTTTGGAGGTATTGGTGGAGGCTGAACCCCTACCAGCTTTAGATTGAAACATCCCATGAATCTTAGGGCCTGTAGTTACACCGGCCATCTGGATGGCCGGAGTGGAAGGCATAGATGAATCAGAATCCGTACAATCGGTGGTAGAGTCACGAGGATTGGACTGATTAGAGTTGGTATTTCTGTTTTTATTTTTATTGGCCATGCTTGGTCGTTTACGGCCTTTGTTGGTCGCTGCCCAATTGTAGGCTTGGCCATTATCAAAGGCTAACTTATCACGGATGAATTTTTTGTCTTTGTTTTTTAATAAGGTGGATACATAGGCCTCCAAATCCTTATTCAAAGCAAGTTCTTTGGTAGGGAAAATTTCATCAGCAATGACGAGGCTGTTGTCTTTGTATAGATCCTCGATTTCTAGATCTAGGGTGGCCAAATCGGATGAATACTGATCACATAGGAGAGTCATCATTTTGGCCGAACATTTCTGAAGATTTAATTCCCATTCAAGCTTGAATTCTGAGCTGACATTAAAAATAGTGGGAAAGATCTGGATCCTAAGACCCCACGGGGTGATCTTATCCTCAATGTACTTCATAAAATACCATCTATTCCAGAATAGACGTGTTTTACGTTCTAGCATTCGTTGGAGCCTAGCAAAGAATCCTTCAGTGGATAAACCCCCACTTGCTTGACTTTGAATTTTTTGGAATTTGTTCATTAACCCTTCGAAAGCATTACCACAATAATCGGCCATGGGTACACGGGATGTAGGCCCTCAAAGCCCAAAAATATAAAACTTGATCCAAGACCACTGGATGAAACAAGAGAAAGGGAGAAAAGGAAGGGGAGAGAGAGACAAAATAGAAATAAGCCTAGAATATGTAAATTACAGTCATCATATATATACGTATGATAGGATTTGATAATTCACTATGCCTGCTAAGAGTGATGGGTGGATACCACCCTAAGAGAAACAATTATATTAATGAGGCATAGGGAAACAAATCAGAGGACACCACATCCCATAGAAAATGAAAAAGGATTGGATGGGGGAATCGGGTAACAAACCCAGGGACTTTAAACGGTGTCAATTAAAGAATATAACAGAGAATACTGATGTAGATAAAAATATAATTTATTCGATGATACAAAATTTCACAGAATTAAGACATGACATTGTTGATCCTTGTGATCATGTAGCGGCTCGAATGAACCAAGCAACGCCCAGACCTCTTACAGATTGCCCGACATGTTTCGCTACAAGCTTCATCAGGGGCATATATACAGGGGAGGCTACAAGGGATAAGCAGAGAACAACATCATCAATATTTATATAAATAATTGGCATGTCGATAGTATTATACTAACAGACAATAAGCAAATTTAAACAATAAATAATCATTGACAATAGAAAAGGAACAAAATTGATTGAATGATGTCAAGTATTCATGAATAGTACAGAGATCACAGAAACCATAATAAAGCAGGGTGATCATGAGCAGACTTACCACGCAGAGATCAAAAGATCATCAAAGGTCATGTAATGAAAACTAAGCATACACAGCCATAGTTTGAAAACCAAATTAAACCTGTAGGTACAGAGCCCCACTGGAACCATTCCATACACAAGCCGTCACAGAGATGCTGCAGTATAAAAAAGAAGGAATAGATAAAATTAAATATATATAGGGTAAATAGTATAGATCCCTAAAATTCCAGACAGATATATGCATGCACAGATTAAATAAAAATCAATGCAAGGAACACTATACTTGCCAAATGTGGCAAGAAGTAGAAAGAAAAATATCCTAAAAAATATATATATATATATATATACCTAATGAGGTTGGTGGGGTCCAGTGAAAAAAGGCTGGCATCAGCGTATGGATAAATCCAGCACCTAAATGGTTAAACAACCATTGGTCAAAGGGTGGGATAAAGTCCCCAATGTTGAAGACTGGTAAAAGACAAAAAAATATATGGATATAATGATAGGTAATATGTATTGAAATAGCTGAAAAATTTTTTTTTTATAATTGTTGGTGTGGTGAACAGTTCAAGATAGTAGCACACCACTTACCTCTTCACTGCTGACAGGTTAGCTAAAAGCACAAATAGATCTGAAGACCAAGCAGTCTAGTGACCCTGACAAGGCAGAGCCATTGAATGGATCATGAGTGTGGATCTCTTTATATACCTCCCACAGAGGCGTTTGATGACGCCGCTGGGGGTGGGCTGAAGTGATGGGCAGTGATAGGTGCTGGACTTCAAGGGGGGAGGACAGGGGGGAGGACAGTTGAAATCCCCTGTCATGGATCGCCAGCAACGGCGAGGCATATCACGCGCGCGCACGTCAGTGACGGGTGGATGACGTCACAGGGCGGCGCTGGGAGTGAGCGCCATCTTGGATCAGGGCTGGAGACCTGGCAAAGCGGATGACGAGCTAGAGTGGGTCACTGGCAGTCAGTCCGTCGTCACCGATCGGTGAACGGCGGCGAAAAGAAGTGAACACACTAGTGAGTGAGCGCGGCATGGTGAGGGAGGGCCAGAATGGAAGTGGCCGGGCCACACCAAGGATGTCCCCATCGGAGGCAGATGGATAGAGCCAAACGATAGTGAGCAGCACCGACAAGCAATGCCCATATGGGATCACATAAATAGCAGGGACCGGACCTATTTCCCCACATAATAACGTGCGCCCCTATTGCCCATACAGCACAGAGACAGCAGCATAATGAAACAAGGAGACCAGTGGAGGCAAATACAGATACAGGCATGGCAAAAGCATATATAGATATATAGAAGGAGACCTAAAACATGATTAGAGGATGATTAACAAGTCAATACAATGATTGTGGTTAATGGGAGAGCTACGGAGAAAATGTCAATAAAGATTAAAAAATGTATAAATGTATTACTCCATAACATAAAAAGGGGGGGGGGGGGGTTGGATCTTGATCAAAGAGTGCTGGTAAATCTGCTCTGTAGATACATGTAGACATTAAATGATACATTGGATATGAAAATGACTGATTTAACAATAGACAACTTTCAATATAGGAGAAAAGACAGAGAAATAAGAAAATAAGAAAATAAAAAAATATATATAGCAAGACCAAGATTGAACAATAAATGGAATATCTGTTTTTAGAGGAAGGGTTTGAAACTGAACCCCTCATTCAAGCCGGGTGGCTTGAGAGCCGCTAATTGGTGGATCCATTTAGCTTCTTTTTGCAAAAGTATCTTATCATAGTCCCCTCCTCTATCTCCTGGGGGGACATACTCGAGTGCAAAAAAATGCATGCACGTACTGTCGAAGTTATGGAACAATCCCATATGTCTGCTGATGGGAGTTTCCATCTTTTTCTTTCGCACCAGGGCAACATGATCCCTGATGCGGTGGAAAAAGGGCCTCTTCGTCTTGCCGACATAAAATGCACGACAAGAGCATTGCATGATATAAACAACACCTATTGATTGGCAGTTGGCCGCAAAATAGGGTTTGTATTTATGTCCGTTCGGAAGTACACATGTAGCCGATGCAAATATATATCTGCAAAATGCACACTTGTGGCATGGGCGTGTACCTAGCAGACTTGCAGGGATGGATGTACGAATGGAGTGATGACTCCTGACCAGCTTATCACGGAGCGAACTGGACCTGCGAAAGGTAATTTGAGGGTGAGAATCTAGATGTTTGGACACTAATTCATCACCCATGAGCAGGTACCAGTGTCTTTGAAGGATTGTCCTTATTTGTTGGTGATGTCCAGAGAAGCGGGTAATTATTCTGGTACCCGGATTTGGTTTGGCTACTTTCGGGTCATGAAGTAAAGAACCTCTGGTTTTGGTCTTTACTCTGGCAAATGCCCTTTTTAGACACTTGTTACTATAGCCTCTATCGCGGAAACGTTTTTGTAGTGAATTAGCCTCTTGGATAAAGTCCTCATCAGAGCTACAATTCCTCCTAAGTCTGAGGTATTGTCCATAGGGGATGCTGGATTTGAGAGGTTCAGGATGGGAGCTGGATGCATGAAGCAAAGCATTCCCTGCCGTGGGTTTCCTAAATAAAGAAGTGCCTATAGTACCGTCTGGTTGAATGAAAATATGGACATCAAGAAAGGAAATTCTTGTCTGACTGGTTTCAAAAGTAAATTTAAGGTTGAAATCATTGGTCTTGAGGCTATCGAGGAAGGTGATAAGATCAGGATGGGGTCCAGTCCAGATGAACATAATGTCGTCGATGAAACGACGCCAAAATGGGATATGTTCCAAATGGTGCTGGATCCCATCCTGATGAAAGAGGTTGCGCTCCCACCCCCCCAGGTACAGGTTTGCATAAGAGGGGGCACACTTGGTCCCCATAGCAACCCCCTGCACCTGGAGGTAGTGGGAGCAACCAAAGAGAAAGATGTTGTTGGTGAGGATGAACCTCAAAAGATCCAAAATGAATTGATTGTAGTGAGGCCTAGCCTCACTGCAACCCGATAGAAAGCCCTCGACAACTCCCACCCCATAAGTATGGGGGATAGAGTTGTATAGGGCTTCAACGTCCAATGATATCAGCCAAGACCCCTCGGGCACGGCAATGCCATCGAGGGATCTGAGCAAGTCGCTGGTGTCTTGTAGGTATGAAGATAAACCTTCAACGTGTGGTCTGAGGTAGTCATCGACCATCTCGCTGGCTTTTTCAGTGAGAGACCCATTACCGGACACAATAGGGCGTCCAGGAGGTGGGGATACATTTTTGTGGATCTTGGGCAAGGCATACATGGTTGGAGTGCGTGGGCAAGTGACGTTGAGGAATTCCCAGGTTTTTTTTGTAATAAGTCCAGTATGATAGGCAGAACCTATTAATCTTTGATACAGAGAGGTAGTGAGGTTCAGATGGTCTAATGAGACCTTTCTGTACCATTGTTTATTGTTAAGTATGTTGAATACCATGCATTCATATTGGGTGACATCCATTACAACAAGGTTTCCGCCCTTGTCGGAGGGCTTGATTATGATTTCCGAACATTGCTGTAGAGAGGCAAGAGCCGCTTTCTGGGTAGATGTCAAATTAGTTTGGGATGGGTTGACCCATTTAGTTTCTGTTATTTCCTTAGTCACTTGACTGGTGAAGGCCCATACATTCGGGTTCCCCTGAAGAGTGGGGAACATTCGTGATCTCGGTTTGTACTCCCTTTGAGCCGATATAGTGGGAATGATATTAGGTCTAAGGCCAGTGGATGGTGATACAGATGGATCAAAGTTAGACTCCAAGAGTTCAGCTGCGGATAGATCATCGTCATTGATATGGCCTTCTTCCCAGAGTTCCATTAACTCCTCAACTGCCTTAATGTCAGCAATAGACATGTTTTGCCATAGAGGGTTGTCAAAGTTGGTAGTGTGAATGGCAGGTTTAGGTTTGTCGAATAGAATTTTTAACATCAACTTTCTGGAGAAGAGGTTGATGTCTTTAATGAGTTCGAATGCGTCAATGTTTTGAGTTGGACAGAAAGATAGGCCGAGTTCAAGAACTGAGATTTGGTCCTTAGACAGTTGAACAGACGAAAGATTGATTATTTGGAAACCGTCCTGGGTGTTGGTGGAATTGTTGGATTTTTGTTGGTCCACCTTCTGGAATCTGGAACTGGCTGGCTGAAAGTTTGTGTCGGACAAAAATCCCCCTGTAAAGTATCAGAGCCTATATCATTCATCAGTGATGTAGGTACTCCCAATGGGGCAACAGAGTCAATGGTATTCGAAGTGGCTACGGTACGATTATCCACAAGTGTATTTTTAGCTAGTGTAGCACGTGTATTCATCTGACTTTTGGGAAACGCCCCCCGTTTGGAGGTATTGGTGGAGGCTGAACCCCTACCAGCTTTAGATTGAAACATCCCATGAATCTTAGGGCCTGTAGTTACACCGGCCATCTGGATGGCCGGAGTGGAAGGCATAGATGAATCAGAATCCGTACAATCGGTGGTAGAGTCACGAGGATTGGACTGATTAGAGTTGGTATTTCTGTTTTTATTTTTATTGGCCATGCTTGGTCGTTTACGGCCTTTGTTGGTCGCTGCCCAATTGTAGGCTTGGCCATTATCAAAGGCTAACTTATCACGGATGAATTTTTTGTCTTTGTTTTTTAATAAGGTGGATACATAGGCCTCCAAATCCTTATTCAAAGCAAGTTCTTTGGTAGGGAAAATTTCATCAGCAATGACGAGGCTGTTGTCTTTGTATAGATCCTCGATTTCTAGATCTAGGGTGGCCAAATCGGATGAATACTGATCACATAGGAGAGTCATCATTTTGGCCGAACATTTCTGAAGATTTAATTCCCATTCAAGCTTGAATTCTGAGCTGACATTAAAAATAGTGGGAAAGATCTGGATCCTAAGACCCCACGGGGTGATCTTATCCTCAATGTACTTCATAAAATACCATCTATTCCAGAATAGACGTGTTTTACGTTCTAGCATTCGTTGGAGCCTAGCAAAGAATCCTTCAGTGGATAAACCCCCACTTGCTTGACTTTGAATTTTTTGGAATTTGTTCATTAACCCTTCGAAAGCATTACCACAATAATCGGCCATGGGTACACGGGATGTAGGCCCTCAAAGCCCAAAAATATAAAACTTGATCCAAGACCACTGGATGAAACAAGAGAAAGGGAGAAAAGGAAGGGGAGAGAGAGACAAAATAGAAATAAGCCTAGAATATGTAAATTACAGTCATCATATATATACGTATGATAGGATTTGATAATTCACTATGCCTGCTAAGAGTGATGGGTGGATACCACCCTAAGAGAAACAATTATATTAATGAGGCATAGGGAAACAAATCAGAGGACACCACATCCCATAGAAAATGAAAAAGGATTGGATGGGGGAATCGGGTAACAAACCCAGGGACTTTAAACGGTGTCAATTAAAGAATATAACAGAGAATACTGATGTAGATAAAAATATAATTTATTCGATGATACAAAATTTCACAGAATTAAGACATGACATTGTTGATCCTTGTGATCATGTAGCGGCTCGAATGAACCAAGCAACGCCCAGACCTCTTACAGATTGCCCGACATGTTTCGCTACAAGCTTCATCAGGGGCATATATACAGGGGAGGCTACAAGGGATAAGCAGAGAACAACATCATCAATATTTATATAAATAAATGATAATAGGGTAAATATTACATACAAGTAGAGATGGGAGAGGGGGTACGAGTTGCTGTGCTTTGTTGCATCACCATTTCTACCCACATTGTCATAATAAAAAATCCATTATACATCATCTCACAGCAATAGAGGCTTCATTTTTCAGAAATGTCTAAAATTAAAAGGTGTTTTGTGCAACATCTATTTAGATTTTGCTTGTTTTACAAACTGTACTTAAAAATGTAATTGTTTGTGACATTCAAGTTTACAATTAGACACTTTTTATGTCTGAGGTTTATAAACATTACTAAATACATTAACAATGGTCTAAGCATGACAACTAATCCTTTCATCTTTTTTAGTTGGCTGTAGGATGGCTGGAGCATAACTGCCGTTATCAATACATAGATGAACTGCTGCAGTATGTACGTTTTGGCCTCATGGATACAAATACACTTCACACTGTCACCCTTTCTCATCCTTTGATCCAAGGTAGTGAAAAGGCAACAGGACTTATAAATGAAGCCTTGGAATACCACGAAAATATCTATGCACAGCCAATATGGCAGACCATAAGGACAAAACCACGCTTCCAATCCAGTACCCTCTACATTGTGGGTGGTAAAAAGCGGGAAATCTGCAAAGTTCGTGAATTAAGATACTTTAATCCTGTTGATCAGGATAATGTTCATATAGCAGGAATAGCAAACTGGAGTGAACTGACTCCCATGCCAATAGGACGGAGTCACCACTGTGTCGCAATCATGGGGGACTTTCTGTTTGCTGCAGGTGGGGAAGTTGAACATGCTACTGGTCGTACTTGTGCTGTGAGGACAGCTTGTCGATACGATCCTCGAAGTAATACGTGGATTGAAATTGCTCCAATGAAAAATTGTCGGGAACATTTTGTCCTTGGGGTATTGGACAATTGTCTTTATGCGGTGGGTGGTAGGAATGAACTTCGACAGGTGTTACCCTCTGTAGAACGATACTGTCCAAAGAAGAACAAGTGGACTTTTGTACAGTCTTTTGATAGGTCTCTTTCATGTCATGCTGGATGTGTAGCAGATGGCCTTCTCTGGATCTCAGGTTTGTGAGAATTTTTTTTAACTTGTCTTTTCTGTTTAACACTTGTTTATATAGAAATCAGTGTGATAAGTAATATTGTATATCATTATTCCGGATAATCCCAACATAGATGAAGATATATAAACACTCAAACAGACTTGTGCTTTATTTTTAGTAAGTCAGTCTTTAAAAGGTTTGTACAAAATTGTCTTAGATTCTAAATAAAATATGTGGATAGCATTTGTGTTTACTGGATGAGTATCCAACAATGAAGCTTAGAGTTTTTGCAGTCACAAACTGGATGCCAAAAACTCACCGCATTGCACCTGATTAAATCATTCTTGAGTGCATTGAAATAGAACATTGAAAGGGGAAAAGGGTCCTCAAATCTCCCTCTGAGCTACAGAACAGCTATTCCCAAACACTCCCTCTACAGCAGACTCTTGCTGTCTCTCGCTTACAGAAAGAAGGATATCAAAAATTGTAAGATGTTTCTCACATCCATTATTCAGATTCAGACCTGCACTGGAAGTTCAAATTTGATTGGTGGTACACTGAAGTTAAACAGCACAAAATTGCAGGAACTTCGCTCCCAGTGACCATGTGAGATGTTCTCTGGATTTTTGCTGGGATAACTTAGAACTCAAAAAGGTACATCGTTTTTCTAGATAGTACTTTTATCAGTACTATTACTGATTGCTCGCTCTTGTTACTGGACTTGCTCTTTAATGAATGGTATAGGTAACCACTGGGTTAAAAAAGAAAGCGCCTGTCTTGTAAAGTTAAATTTGATCATACTGATAGAAAAAGGAAAAAACGAATGTAAAACATATTTGATTGATATGCTTCCAGCTTGTCTGAAAAGTGGTATCAGTTTTTCAAGAGATGTTAAAATGTAGGAAGATTGTCATGACCACCAGTTTCAGTAGCGTTATTCATCATATATAAGTCTTTAACAATTGATACCAGTTACTGAAGTCTAAACATTATAGAGTATTTTGTACTGAGCCTCTATTAAACCATGTAGGCACAGTTCATTTCATTGCAGAGCACCTCACAGCTGTCATTTGCTAACCTAAGTTGAATAAGCACTTGAATCATGAAACTCTTTATAGAGAAATTACCAATTCTCGGAAAAGGCTGGTTGCCGAACAGTCCTGTCATTCTGCAAAATATTGGTATTTATCATTGAAATAACTTTCTGTTCACCTTTCCGGTGGCGTTCTCTTTCAGCCTTTTGAGAGGTTCAAATTTTCAGTAGCCCGTGGTATACTTTGACTACAACTTCAAGGATAAAATGCAGCATAGTTAATTCAATTTTTTTAGGCAGAATATATTTTAAATTTCATCTGTGTCACTTCAAAGTTAGAAGAAAAGTTGTTTTTGAAAATTGATGCTCATTTAAGATGGCATATTTAATGCCAGATGTATCTATAGAATGCTGGTAAGATGCAGAATATCCCCCTGGGGAGGCAGATCAAAACTGCCAATCAATAAAATATACTTATTAGGGGAAACTGCGGAATGTGTGCAAGTGCTTTGATTGCAGGGGACAGTGTAGCAGCATGGGGTACCATAACCTAAGAGCAGGCAAATCAGCCTGATGACTTTCAAAGCCAAGAATATCGCTGTAGGCAAGGGTACTCCACACTAGGAAAAAAATTACAACATATATAGACTGTTAATAATTTCATATCTATTTTTGTGTCGTCAAATCTGTATGCAAATCCACTGCATCTCATTTCAGAAGATTAATCTAAAAGTGAGAGAAGAGGTATGTGAAGTGCATATAATTATCAAGGACCTCCAACATTGCAGAAGAGAAGAAAAATATTCCACAATGTGTTTGTGTTTTTCTCTCTTTCTTTGAGACTGTTTTATTTTTTTACATCTTAAAATAACCCAGAGTTTGTGCCTTTTGTATGGGTTAAAGTATCTAAAAAGTTTCAAAGTAACATAATAAAACAGCTGATTGGTTCATACAGTAGTAAGGAGTACTAACACCAGTGGAGATTACATGATGGTGTGCGGTCATGTGAGTAGTAAAATGTAGGTGCCAGATAGCCTAGGCATAGATGGGCAGATGGACCAACAAGAATGATGGGCAATGAGACATCTACTTATCCCTAAATGACTCATGTAGTTCCATAACTTACCACAACACTCAAAGTGTTTTATCTATAGATACCTGTAATTAGTATTTGGTTGAAAGGAGATTTCCCAATATGATGAGTGGAAGCCAAAACAGTAGAGGAAAAAAAAATGCTTGATTTGTCTGGATGTGTAGCAAAACTGTACTTTGTCCCTAATAGGCAAAGTAAGAGGTTCACTGTAGAGCAAGCACCATATGGTGTCTTGATTCACCCTGTGCTGGAAGGCAGCAGTTTAGTGCCAGAGCAATAAGAAATACCCAACAACTCCACATATGGGAAATATACAACACTTCCTCTGCCTCTCTATATTGCAGTTCAAGTTACTTGGATGGAAAAATAACTAACTGAGCTATCTGCAGGTTCCAGTGTTTAGGAAGTCGAAACTTGCGCACAGGGGCGGACTGACAACTCATGGGGCCCGCGGGCAATAGGACATTATATGGCTCCCGTGCAATAGGAGATTATGGGGCCCCCAGGCAATAGATTATGGGGCCACACAGTACTGTATACACACACACATACAGTGTATGTGGCATTATCTACCATTTGGAGAGTGTATTTGATGTTACAGTTCTTTGTTGTGTATTGTATTGTGTTATGTTTTTTCTTTTTGCCACTCGGCACACGCTTTAACATATTTTTTGGTGATTCCATATGGCTATGGAATATGCTTTTTATGTTTTTATGTACTTACTGTAGGTGCTCTATGTGCGTTCTGAGCCAATGTCAACAGGTTCATATATTTTTTATACCTATACAGTGGTTTGGCCTTTAAAGTCCCATCTGGGGGGTATCTCTCTTTTTCCCACACACATACAGTATACATACACAGTATACACACACAGACACACAATATACACACACAGTATACATACACACAGAATATACATAGACACACACACACACACACACACTATACATACACACACTGAGAAGGTACTGGAGAGGAGGGGCAGCTATAGTCTTGGCATTTTTAGACCAAAAGGATGTCAGTAAGGGACATTTCAGGGACAGATGTAAAAAAAACACAGATTTTTACATACTGTCCCTGGTTTTACACTGAGGCTGGAAACCCTGATGGGGCCCCCTAGTGGCATGGGGCCCTCGGACAGTGCACTATAGCGAGTTCTTCACTATAGACTCTTTGTCTGACATTTCCTGGCTTCTGAACACTGCAATCTGTACACTGGGTTTAATAAGATGTACTCCTGACTACTGGACCCTAGTAAATTGTATATCTACTGGAGGTAGGCTCTGTGCAGAAAAATGTGTATGTAACAAAAGTGTTTTTTATTTGTTAAATTGACTGTGCACAGGTTGGTAAGTGTCTGTTAAGCCGCGTACACACGATCAGTCCATCCGATGAAAACGGGCCGATGGACCATTTTCATCGGTTAACCGATGAAGCTGACTGATGGTCTGTCGCGTCCACACACCATCGGTTAAAAAAACAATCGTGTCAGAACGCGGTGACGTAAAACACAACGACGTGCAGAAAAAAAGTTCAATGCTAACAAGCATGCGTCGACTTGATTCTGAGCATGCGTGGATTTTTAACCGATGGTTGTGCCTACTAACGATCGTTTTTTTCCCATCGATTAGGAATCCAACGGTTAAATTTAAAGCAAGTTGGCTTTTTTTTAACCGATGGTTAAATAACCTATGGGGCCCACACACGATCGGTTTTGACCAATGAAAACGGTCCATCAGACCGTTGTCCTCTGTTTAACCTATCGTGTGTACGAGGCCTAAGACTCTTGTTCATGGCACAGTAACCAAGTCACGCAGCATCCCGAGACATTGAATATTTACAAAAATACACCTTGGTAGCCAAGCAATGGCTACACATGTATATTACACCTTAATAAATTAAAATTCGTATTGCAATGGACTGGTAGCCTCCCTAATTGGTGCGTTTTGCAGATGCGGTATTCTCTGCTTATTCTGGAGTATTATGGGAGGAAATCTGCAGTAGATCACAAACAATAAAGCAAACAACGCAGCAATTCTGATGATTAATTTCATACCAAAATATTACCACATGCCCTTAATGTATGAATCAAAATATGTGTACATACATAAGATTAGCTTTCAATCCTTAACCTGTTTTAGCAAGGCGGCACTAGATCCCTTCACATGTGCAGGGGCATTTAAGGGGCTAGAGGTACAATACTATAACAACTGGTTCTACAGCATAATGATATGTACTCTTAACTAATGTTTTTTTATTTATAGGGTCTAACTCTATTAGTATGGTCATGCTAGGGTAATTACCTTCCCGAGAGACCCTGGCTTCTTGTAATTCAGACGGTTTCTATGGGAACACAGTAAGATCTAATCTATGGAGTGATATTCACATATGGCCAACAATAACTATAACAAAAGGGGACTACATAGAAAAAAATTAAATAGGGACTTTTAAGGTGTCTGAATCAATGTAATACACTAGAATATATTTTAAAGTATAACAAATTTTATTTCGTACATTAAAAAAGATATCAGTCTTCTCTAAAAAAAAAAAAGGACGGTATTTGCTCGACATGTTTCGTCAAGATATGGCTACTTCAGGAGACCTTATATTTAATTGTACAGAATGTTCACTGCAAACCGAGAGAATACAGATTAGACATAATTAACTTATGTCTTGTTAGCAAACACTGCTTTGTATTTTCATAGGTAATTGAGATGAACATATTGCTTTTTTAAATGCAGAGACTGTTTAGTGGTCATATGCAGAGCATATGTGTTACAAACATGTTCCCATGTGGCATATACACATACACTGCTCAAAAAAAGGAACACTTTGAAAACATATCAGATCTCAATGGGAAAAAATCTCATGCTGGATATCTATACTGATATGGACTAGGTAATGTGTTAGGAATGAAAGGATGGCACATCATTTGATGGAAATGAAAATTATCCACCTACAGAGGGCTGAAGACAAAGACACCCCGAAAATCAAAGTGAAAAAATTATGCAGCAAGCTAGTCCATTTTGCTAAAATTTCATTGCAACAACTTAAAATGGTCCTCAGTAGTTTGTATGGCCCCCAAGTGCTTGTATGCATGCCAGCTCATCAGGGCATGCTCCTAATGAGACGACGGATGGTGTCCTGGGGTATTTCCTCCCAGATCTGGACCAGAGCATCACTGAGCTCCTGAACAGATTGAGGTGCAACCTGGCGGCACCGGATAGACCGATAAATAATTTTCCAGAGGTGTTCTTTTGGATTTAGGTCAGGTGAGCATAGGGGCCATTCAATGGAATCAATTTCCTCATCCTCTAGGAACTGGCTGCATGCTCACACCACATGAGGCCGAGCATTGTCGTGCACCAGGACCCACTGCACCAGCATAGGGTCTGACAATGGGTCCAATGATTTCATCCCGATACCTAATGGCAGTCAGGGTCCAATTGTGTAGCCTGTAGAGGTCTGTGAGTCCCTCCATAGATATGCCTGCCCAGACCATCACTGACCCACCACCAAACCGGTCATGCTGAACAATGTTACAGGCAGCATAAAGTTCTCTGCCACTTCTCCAGACCCTTTCACGTCTGTCACATATGCTTAGGGTGAACCTGCTCTCATCTGTGAAAAGCAGGGGGCACCAGTGGTGGACCTGCCAATTCTGGCATTCAATGGAAATGCCAATCGAGCTCCACAATGGCCGGCAGTGAGCACAGAGCACACTAGAGGATGCCGGGCTCTCAGGCCACCCCCATGAAGTCTGTTTCTGATTGTTTGGTCAGAGACATTCACACCAGTAGCCTGCTGGAGGTCATTTTGTAGGGCTCTGGCAGTGCTCATCCTGTTCCTCCTTGCACAAAAGAGCAGATACCGGTCCTGCTAATGGGTTAAGGACCTTCTACGGCTCTGTCCAGCTCTCCTAGAGTAACTGCCCGTCTCCTGGAATCTCCTCCATGCTCTTGACTGATCTGGGAGACACAGCAAACCTTCTGGCAATGACACCTATTGATGTGCCATCCTGGAGGAGTTGGACTGCCTGTGCAACCTTTATAGGGTCCAAGTATCGCCTTGTGCTACCAGTAGTGACACTGACCCTAGCCAAATGCAAAACTAGTGAAAAACAGTCAGAAAAGATGAGTAGGGAAAACAATATCAGACACCTCCACCTGAAAAAACAAGTGCACCTGTTGTTAATTTCAATTAACAGCAAAGCAGCTGAAACTGATTAACAACCCCCTCTGTATACACTGCTCCCCCTCTGCTACTTAATGGACCAGATCAATATCCCAGGAGTTCTGATTCAAAAGTGTTCCGTTAATTTTTTTTAGCAGTGTATATATATTTTAGATTCTTCTTTTGGTATTTTGGTCCTCCTATGACACACTGATATCCTACAGATGGTAGTCCTGTGGCCCTGGTGTACTTGTATACTGACCTGAAGAATTTTCTGGGTAAGAATGATCTTAGATGATCCAATGTAACCGAGTGTTTTGTAAAATTAATTAATAGGGGCATTTAGCCCCATTGTTTATTATGTCTAATGTGTATTTTCTCTGTTTGCAGTGAACATTCTGTACAATTAAATATAAGGTCTCCTGAAGAATCCATATCTTGGCAAAACATGTCGAGCAAATACCGTTGTATAGTTATCTTTGTGAACAACTTGTTTTTAGAGAAGATTGTGATATCTTTTTTTTTTTGTATGAAATAAAATGTGTTATATATTTTAAAATATGTTCCAGTGTATTACATTGATTCAGACACCTTAAACATCCTTATTCCATTTTTTTCTATGTAGTTCCTATCTATTGGGATGTGGTGTCTTGCTCCTCACATCCTTGGCCGACAGATTGTATTCCATATAACAAAGGGGAGTAATGGTGCTCCACGCAGCATGTTCATCACTACTAAATAAACAAGGTACAATAGGAATAGATACATTTAGCATGCATGTCAACAATGTATAGATAGGTAAGAGTTTTTCCTGTCTGCCTGCAGATTACCCAAAAGAATCCTGTTCAAACATACATGCTATAAAGTATATAAAGTTGCCCTGAAAGATCTTTAAAAATTTGGATTCAATGTTGTATAAAGTTAAGTATGAGCTTGTTACTCATCGGAAGCTCCTCCAGAATCCTGCAACAGCAATAAAGCAAAGTATATAATATGCCTCC
Source organism: Rana temporaria (assembly GCF_905171775.1). Lineage (NCBI taxonomy): Eukaryota > Metazoa > Chordata > Amphibia > Anura > Ranidae > Rana > Rana temporaria. Next base: position 249,938,797 of record NC_053492.1, read on the forward strand.
AAGAGCAACACACAAGGCCTCTATTTACCGGCAGCCTGCATATAGACATACCTTCTCAAAGTATTTATCTAAGATACAGCAGCATCCTCTCCAGTATGGTGGAGCACCAGGGAGCCATAATTGGCCCACTGATGGGGCACAGGTGGTGAATCTTTGCTCTGAACACCCTAGGCATCTGGGTGCTTTCAAGATGGCCACAGTGGTCCAGAGGAAGCGACCGCACATGCACACATGCTTGCACCATAGATATACATCGGGATCAGAGGAGCTGAGCCCAATCAGCCACCAGCGACCCCTGGGTGCCAAGAGCATGCACACAACGCTGCCAAGGGACAGTGGTGGCATTCTATTATCAAAGGGGTTCAGCTCCAGCGCATGGGTCATCATCTACCACCACCCACACCCACATGGCATGCCAGGGTGTCAGCCTCCAAGTACTCATGGAACTCTGATACTGGACACAACAAACATAAAAATGAACATAACATATTTAAAGCGTTAGCTCTAACCAACCTCCCCACCAAGTAATATACAGGGTGAAAACACATATAAAGGAACCATCCCCCAGTATCAGGCAGAATTATTTTACAGACAATAACAATCTGAGTTTAGGATTCGATTCCTAACCTTTAACTTTTAATGCCAAATAGGCTTTACATTTTAATGCCATAAAATAGTTTATCAGGAGGGTCAAGAAAACTTCTGTGATCCCCGATATTCAGATTTTGCTGCACCTCTGATCTCCTAATTATACCCCCACTGGCTCATGACACTGTCCATGACAGGCAGCATGTGACATCAAATGCAGTACACACGCCGCAGTGCAGCACATTATGGGGAGAGCCTGTCTTTTTACTCCTCCATTCATAGAATTCCATGTATCATGGTAGTATAAGACTAGTCCAGTTAAAAGAAGCAGGAGGGCATGGGTGAGCAGTGCAACTTTCTTGATTAGAAGGCGCTGGTGTTAACCTTTACAGTGCTGAAAGACAGACACTCAGGGCAGTATCTCTCTCAGGGCTGTGAAGGGGACACACCACATTACACATTCCAAATGTGTATGGTGCTGTATCCCCATAAAAATCTTTTTACTAAACGTCCGCTTCAGCACTTGCCAAGAGACACATATTTTGCATGAAGTGTAAATGTGATCACTGAAAAGCCAAAACACTAAAGCATGTTTCCCCAGAGAGTTGGTAATTACTTTCTCCCTTATTAATATCAACAGTGCATGCCGTATGCAACCAGTGAAGTAGGTAATGAGGAGAGTGTATGGTTGCAAATTATCGGAGCCTTATAGATCTGTATTGCTGTACACGTGGAGCATACTGTAAAATATATTTTCAAACAGCAGAACATTAACCTTTCAGTGTAAGGTTCTGTTGAAAAATCTGCAATAATTATACTGAAAATAACACACTTAAGGACTAGGCACTGCATTACTGATCCAGATGATTATCAGATTAAGAGCAGAAAAATGAATACGTCCTTAAAAAAATATATATATAGTTAAACATCCATATACAGAACCCTATACCTACAATTGTTTCACAGGAAGGAGAAAATCCCTTATAAAGCATTCTCCAATTTGCACCAATAGGGGAAAAAAATCCATACTGATCCCCCAAGGCAATAAACAAATTAGCTGAGCTGGCTAGAACTAGTTTCCGAAAGAGACTTTTTTTCACATTTTCATACCCCTATCTGTGAAGAAGAACAAGGGAGCTAGAGAGCAGGTGGTCCTGGGAGGAGCGGAGGGGACAATTTGGGCGATATCTGTAGATGTGGTTGGTGATGTAGATGGGGGCGATGTTGTGAATGGCCTTGTATGTTATGGTTAGCATTTTGAATTTTACACGGTGGGGTAGGGGAAGACAGTGAAGGGATTGGCAGAGAGGAGCAACAGTCACGGGTCGGTTAGTGAGGTGTATTAGTCTAGCAGCAGAATTAATAATAGACTGAAGGGGGGATAGCCCGCTTAAGGGTAGGCCATTAAGTAGAGTGTTGCAGTAGTCAAGGCAGGAAATAATCAAGGAGTGAATAAGGAGGTTATCAACTGGCCCAGGAAAGAGGTATAGAGTGAGAATAGGAGAGGCCCAAGAACGGAGCCTTGGGGTACCCCAACAGAAAGAGGAAGACAAGCGGAGGAGATGGAGTTGTGACACTGAAAGTGTGCTGAGAAAGGTAGGTGGAGAACCAGGATAAAGCAGAATCATGGAGGCCAAGGGAGTGTACTTTGCTGAGGAGGAGCAGGTGGTCAACTGTGTCAAAGGCAGCAGAGAGGTATAAAAGTATGAGTATGGAGTAATGGCCATTGGTTTTAGCAGTTAGTAGGAAGCCTAGAGTTCCCCCATACTATCAATGCATTAAAAGGATTGCTAGAGTTCCCCCATAGTAATGAATGCTTGTATGTTTACGTATCCTTTTACCCAGAGCTTCTAGGACTAGTTACATAGAAACTAACAACAACCTTGCCATTTGTTATTATGTACTAGGCAAAGAATGATAACATTAGATAAGGTGCAGTAGAAACAAGGTTAAGACACCCAGAAGACAGATTGTTATATTTCTCTTCCATTCATGGACAGACACAGCAGCATTGACCTTAGGGTTATATACCTTTCCTTCTAGGAGAGACTAGGCAGGAAAAAAAACAGCACTTTAAGTGTTAAAAACACTTCTCAGTACAGCACCTCCCGGGGGCGTGTCCCCCGGGTACATCCCACTCTCTGGAACATCCAGTCCCAGTTTTAATCTGCCTAACTTCAGTAGAGGACATGGTCTTTCTGGAGCCCATGTGCTCTGGAGATTTTTTTGGTGTTTTTTTTCGCTTTATTTGATTTTGTTCCTGCATTTTTGGATCCTGGGATCTACTATCAACTGCTGACTGGGTGACAGGCTGGATCTGATCCTTGTAGCTCCCCCTATGTTCGGCCATCGAGCGCATGCCGGTCTTTAGCTAGGCCGTCCAGGACATGCCCCGTTGCTCCAGGGGCGGCCGGTGAACTACATGTTCCAGGGCACACATATGACCGGTCTCTATGGCTGTGTCACAGTGTGCCGGGCCGACAGCCATGCCGCAAGCGGACGTTGGTTCTGTCTGGAATGCCTCCAGCCGGTGGTCGCAGGATGGGTAAATAGTATCCCCTTGGTGCATTCCTGGGGAGGTCGACTGAGGGTCCGCCCTGCTTTCCTCTCCCTCCTTCCCCATTCTGGGTGGCAGCTGTGAAGTGGGGGTCCACCTGGGGGGCTCTGCTACTGCCGGGGGGCTGTGCTGCTGTGGGGTACTGTATTTTTTATTGTGCTGGTGCTGTATTTTTTTATTGTGAGGTGCTGTGACAGTGTCTGCTGTGTTTTACATGTGTACGGTCGCCATTTTGCCGGAGCCGCGGCTCTATATGTCGGCAGCCATTTTCTTGTAGCCCGCATGCTGTTTTTCTGCGTGTCGGCGGCCATCTTGGAAATGTTTTGGCCTCTAGTGTCTGGAATAACGGCGCCAACCACCACGTTTTTTTTCTTGCTGAGGGAACGACACGGCACAGGCAGCACTCTCAGCTCTGCACAGTGGTACAGCCTGGTTCTGGGTGGTGAGTTCCCGGGGGTCCCCTGCTCTCTGTAACAGGCGGGAGGGTGACCGGTGGGTCCTGTTTTTTTGTCTGCAGTACTGAGGTGGCATTTTTAGATGGGACAGCATGGAGTCTGAACCACAAGGGCCCTCATTTGAGGCTTCTACCCCAACCATGCCAGAGTTAACCCTTAGTGCCCCTGCTCCTGTGGTCTCGTTGGATGCTATGACGGCAGTCCTGGAGGCATTTGTTGCCAGGATTGAAGCGGCAAGTGGCCAGAAGGGGGGTAAAAAGCACCCCCTCCCTGAGCCTGCTTCTGGGGATGTCTCTGATGCAGAATCAGGTGCTGCTTCTGCATTTGACCCGGTTTCTGTCATGTCAGATGATGCAAACTTAGCCCACGCGGACAGTGAGGATGACTCTGCTTCAGTGTCAAAGCAAGATAAGGAATTTGTTGGAGCTCTTATCACTGCGGTGCGGGATACTCTGAAACTTGAGGATTTGGCGGAGGCATCAGACATGCCGGTCCCTTTTGGGTTCCGCAAGCCACCCCGCACCACAAAAGTGTTTCCTTGTGTTCCGTATCTGGACGACCTGTTATACAAGGAATGGGAACGGCTGCAGGAAGTTTTTGCTGTACCAAAATACTTTGTACTCTGTCAGTGGACCCTCCGGTGTCCAGGCTGAACAAGGCCACTACGTTGCCTGTGGAAGGAGCTCCCCCTTTTAAGGACCCCGCAGATAGGAGAGCTGAGGCTGTGGCCCGCTCCTTATTCACAGTGGTGGGGTCGGCGGTGAGAACCGGTTTTGTCCGGGGGCTCTGGTGTCGGCAGACACTTACCGAACGGGCTAAGTCCTGGTACAGGAGCTGGAGGCGCATAATGCTCCTGAGCTCTGTGTGGACCTGGCCGACAAGTTGGTGCAAGGTCTGAAATTTGTCTGTGAGTCAGCCCTGGATACGCTCCCCTTGCTCTCCAGGGCCTCCGAGGTGGTACCACGCCGCCTTGTGTGGCTAAAGTGTTGGTCTTTGGACCAGTCCTCTAAGAAGTACCTGGTGGACTTACCCTTTAAGGGTGAACGGCTTTTTGGGGCGTCCCTGGATGACATCATAAAAGATGCCACAGGCGTTAAGAGCACTCTGCTTCAGCAATCTGGGAAGGGTTAAGGAGCCTCGCCGTAAGCAAGGGCCCTCTTTTACTGCCCCCAAGCATGTTTTTCGCCCGCCAAGGGCGGCAGGGAAAACGTTTCCAGGGTGCTAAGGCATCCACTGAAGGGCAAAAGCGCCCCTGGTACCGCAAGCCCAACAAGCCTGCGGACAAGTCTGTCTCTGCATGAAGTTTTCCCCCACCCACATCTGGGTGGGGGGCCGGCTTCACGAATTTGCGGCTCGGTGGAGGTCTATTCTTTCGACGATTGGGTTTGCGAAGTAGTTTCCTCGGGGGTACAAGATAGAGTTTCTCTCTTGTCCACCAAACAGATTTTTTCCCTCCAACCTCCAGCTTCCTCCGGATCACTGAAGTCTCTGTCAGGGGCTGTCCAGGATCTGCTGGTCAGGGGAGTGATTGTGCCGGTTCCCTCAACGGAACGGTTTTAGGGGTTTTACTCCAATCTGTTTGTAGTCCCCAAGAAGGATGGGGTCCATCCAATCCTGCACCTCAAGGCCCTCAATTGCTTTATCAAAGTGCAAAAATTCAGGATGGAGTCGATTCGCTCAGTAATAGCAGTGCTCCATCAGGGGGATTTCCTAGCATCCTTGGACATCAAGGATGCGTACCTGCATATCCCGATATGCGCAAAACACCAGAGGTTTCTGCGCTTTGCGGTCAGGGAGGACCACTTTCAATTTGTGGCCCTCCTGTTCGGCCTGGCTTTGGCACCACGGGTATTCACCAAGGTGCTCGCCCCGATTCTAGCCCTGCTGCGGCTGTGTGGGATTGCTATCGTGGGATACCTGGACGACCTTCTTCTGAGAGCTTCCTCAAGCTCAGAATTAGAAGAGGACGTGTCTATCACCTGTCAGACCCTCAGAGAATTCGGTTGGCTGCTGAATACCCAGAAGTCAGTACTGGTACCATCTCAGCGGCTGGAATATCTGGGTTTGGTCCTGGATTCCTCGGGGCGAGAGTTTTTCTCCCAGCGGAAAAACTGCAGACTCTGCAATCTGCGGTGCAGCAGTTGGCGACCCAGAAATGGGTGTCGCTTCGCTTTTGCATGAGAGTGCTGGTTCTGATAGTGGCCTCTTTCGAGGCAGTTCCGTATGCCCAATTCCACACTCGAGTGTTACAGAAAGAGATTCTGTCACAATGGAACAAACTTCCTTTGTCTCTGGATTACCAGATTTGGGTGAGTCGACTGACCAAGTCCTCCCTAGTGTGGTGGCTGACATCTCCGGTACTCCAGACCGGGAAATCGTTTCTGCCATGTCACTGGACAGTGATCACGACGGATTCCAGCCTCTCCGGCTGGGGGGTGTCTGGGGTGTCCAGTCAGCCCAGGGGCGCTGGACTCAGGAGGAGTCCCGCCTTCCAATCAATGTACTGGAGCTCTGAGCAATCAAGTTGTGTCTCTCCAAGTGGTCTCTGGGTCTGCAAGGTCGACCGATCAGAATCCAGTCCGACAACGCCACGGCTGTGGCATATGTCAATCATCAGGGGGCACACGGAGCACGCCTGCAGCGACGGAAGTCGCACACATCCTCCGGTGGGCCGAAAGCTCCGTTCCAGCACTGTCGGCGGTGTGGCAAAATGGGGGCACTCCAGACGTGGACCTTCTAGCGTCCCGTCTCAATCGGAAGGTGTCACGATTCGTGACCAGGTCGAGGGACCCGTGGGCGGACGCGTCAGACGCACTGGTGGCGCCTTGGGGCCACTATCGCCTAATTTACGCCTTCCCTCCCCTGCAGCTTCTTTCTCGCCTGCTGCACAGGGTGGAAGCCGAGGGGATACCAACAATCCTGATCACCCCAGATTGGCCGCGCCGTCCCTGGTACGTGGACCTGGTGCGTCTGGTGGCAGACATCCCTTTGCGTCTACCCCTGAGAGAAGACCTTCTGTCGCAAGGTCCTATATTTCACCCTGCTTTACAGTCGCTGGCTTTGACAGCGTGGCTGTTGAGAGCCAGGTGTTGAAGGACCGAGGCTTTTTGGGCTCAGTGATTTCTACCTCGAGCACGGAAGTCTACTTCACGAAAGATTTACCATTGTACGTGGAAGGCCTACATCTCCATGTGTGAAGAGATGAAGTGGCACCCCGTACATACGTGGTGTCCCGTATTCTGCTGTTTTTACAGCTTGGAGTGGATCAGGCTCTCGCCTTAAGTACGGTTAAGAGTCAGATCTCGGCTCTAGCTGTTTACTTTCAGCGACCCTTGGCGGCACACTCCTTGGTGCGTACGTTTGTGCAGGGGGTCCGGCTTAAGGCCCCTCCTGTGCGTCCTCCACTGCCTCCATGGGACTTGAATTTAGTTCTTTTGGCGCTTCAAGAAGCTCCGTTTGAGGACATTCGAAAGATTCCTTTGTTGACTTTGTCTCAGAAGCTGGTTTTTCTGGTGGCAATTACTTCTGTCAGAAGGGTATCTGAACTGGCGGCCTTGTCTTGCAAGGCTCCTTACTTGGTCATCCATGAGGATAAAGTGGTGCTGCGGCTGCAGCCATCATTCCTTCCAAAGGTTGTTTCGGCTTTTCACATCAATGAGGACATTGTTTTGCCATCCTTATGTTCTCGGCCAAAAAACCCAAAGGAGGCCACTTTGCATTCCTTGGACGTGGTTCGTGCCCTACGGGTGTACTTGTCTGCTACGGCTCCCTTTCGGAAATCAGACTCCCTGTTCGTGTCGGTGACTGGTCCTAAAAAAGGTCTGGCGGTCTCGACGGCCACCATTTTTAGGTGGATCAGACAGGTCGTGCTCCAGGCTTATGCCCTAAAGGGGCGGGCGCCTCCCTTTCAGGTCACGGCGCATTCGACCAAGGCCATTGGTGCCTCTTGGGCTTTCCGTCATCAAGCGTCTGTCTTACAGGTATGCAAGGTGGCGACCTGGTCATCAATCCACACCTTCTCAAAATTTTAAAAGGTGGATGTAAGTGCATCTTCGGATGTCTCCTTCGGCCGCAAGGTTTTACAGGCGGCAGTTTAAGGTTGAAGTTCCTCCGTTGAGGAACTCTGGTTTGTTTGGGGTGAAGCTTGGTTTGCTGTGTTCTTTCCCACCCCTCAAATTTTTTGACACTGCTTGTGGACGTTCCTAAGGTCAATGCTGCTGTGTCCGTCCATGAACGGAAGAGAAAATAGGATTTTTGTACTCACCGTAAAATCCATTTCTCTGAGTTCATGGACGGACACAGCACCCACCCCTCCTTTTGTTTGTACTGCTTGTCTACAAACTGAGGCTGGATGTTCCATGGAGTGGGATGTAGTTCACCGGCCGCACCTAGAGCAACGGGGCATGTCGTGGACGGCCTAGCTAAAGGCTGGCACACGCTCGATGGCCGAACATGGAGGGACTACAAGGATCAGATCCTGCCTGTCACCCATGATAGTAGATCCCAGGATCCAAAAATGCAGGAACAAAATCAAATAAAGTGAAAAAAACGCAAAAGAATCTCCAGAGCACATGGGCTCCAGAAAGGCCATGTCCTCTCCTGACGCTAGGCAGATTAAAACTGGGGCTGGATGTTCCAGAGAGTGGGATGTACCCGGACACGCCCCTGGGGAGGTGTTGTACTGAGAGAAGTGTTTTTAACACTTAAAGTGCTGTTTTTTTCTGCCTAGTCTCTCCTAGAAGGAAAGGTATATAACCCTAAGGTCAATGCTGCTGTGTCCGTCCATGAACTCTGAGAAATGAATTTTACGGTGAGTACAAAAATCCTATTTTTACACACCATATATAATTGTGACGAATATTACTTGTATAACCTAATAACTCAGATATGATTGGCTGGGACAAGGCCGTTCCCTTCTTGTATGATTTGATTATGAACAAGTACGCATTAGAAAATAAAGTCTAGTGTGAACAAACCATATGTGCGTGTGGATGTTTTCACTACCAATGCATTGGGGAGCCTCCATTCATCCAGATTGTCCTTAAAACCCGGGTCTAGTTAAACCAGCAACCTTACATAGGTCATTCTTGAGTTTTAGTAGGGCAGTTTCAGTAGAATGTTGTGGCCGGAAGCCTGACTGTAGGGGGTTGAGAAGGTTGTTGTCCGTGAGGTAGCAACTCATTCGGTCATGGACAAGGCGTTCGATGAGCTTGGAAGCAAACGGGAGCAGGGAGATGGGTGTTAAGTTATTCAAACCGGTAGGGTCTAGTGAGGGTTTTTTAAGTATGGGGGTAACCAGTGCATGTTTGAGCAGGGAAGGAAAGGTGGCAGAGGAGAGGTTGAAGATGTGGGTTAGGGAGTTGAGGATAGAGCGGGAAGGTGGTCACAGTAATTGAGAGGAGACAGGGTCCAGGGGACAGGTAGTGAAATGGGCCATGGAGAGGAGTTTATCAACGTTATCTGTGGTAACTGGGCAAAAAGGAGGAGAGTATGTGTGGTGTTGGACCTGATGTTTGGGTAGGGAAGGAATTTGAATTCAGGATATCTCCCTGTGAATTGTGTAAATTTGTGCCATTAAAATGGTTGGCAATCTGTTGAGCGGTAAGCAAGTTGGTTGGTGGGGCCAGTGGGGGGTGAAGTAAGGAATTAAGGGTAGAAAAGAGTTGACGAGGTTTGGATGAGAGGGTTTTGATGAAAGTGTTGTAATAGGTTTGTTCAGCAGTGTGGAGGCAGGAGTTCTATTTGAGAAGGGCAGATTTGTAGAGGGTAAAGTCTTTCAGGGATTTAGATTTACACCATGCTCGCTCAAGAACACGGCTGCGTCTCTTGAGACTTATGGTGTCATCTGTTTGCCAGGGTTGTGGCAGATGGGGCCTGGTTTTGCTTAAATATCCCCCAAAAATATATAAAAAAAGAATTTCTTTCTCTGTTTAGGCTGATATGTATTCTTCTACATATTTTTGGTAAAAAAAAAATCGCAATAAGCGTATATTGATTGGTTTGCGCAAAAGTTATAGTGTTTACAAAATAGGGGATAGTTTTATGGCATTTTTATTATACCAACAATGGCCGCGATCTGCAATTTTTTATCATGACAGCGACATTATGGCAGACACTTTTGACGCTATTTTGGGACCATTGTCATTTATACAGTGATTACTGGGTAAATGATACTGGCAGGGAAGGGGTTAACCACTAGGGGGCGATGAAGGGGTTAAGTGTGTCCTAGGGAGAGATTTTAACTGTAGGGGGGCTGGGCTACCAGTGACATGACATTGATCACTTCTCCCAATGATAGGGAGCAGTAGATCCGTGTCCTGTCACAAGGCAAAACAGGGAAATGCCTTGTTTACATGGTCATCTCCCCATTCTGCAGCTCTGTGACATGACTGCGGGACACCGGTTACAGAGTTTGCGGCGCACACCCGCACGGCGGGATTTTCAAAGCAACTTTGCTTTGCCCAGCCAAGCCATTCTGCTGACGTATATGTTAGCAAGTGGTTAAAGAGTCTCTAAAAATGAGAAAAAATGGCCTCAAAATAACAGCGCTCAATTCTGTAAGGACACTTGGGTGTAAGCCATCTGTCCGAGGTGCATTATTCATCTTAATCTTGTCTTTAAAACAAAATCATGTTATAGTCACTGATACCCAGATGTTCTTTTTTGTATGCATTTTTAATAAGCTTCATATTGTATTAGAATGACAAGTCCAGCAGAGTATAATTTTACAGGGCCTTACCTTGAGAGATCCAATATTTGCCCATTGTGCAAATGATCCCCAAATACCATTACTTGTTCTATGCCCATTTTATTCTTGACAAGAAAGATACTGTATTAAGTATTTCAAATTGCAGACATTCACCCTACTCATTCATGTTCATTATGGGTCCATTTTAACACATCCTACGGCACAAGTCTTGAATTGCTAGCTGTTGCTTTAAACAAGATTTTAGCAGCTTTCATCATCAGGTTAAAAGGCATATTATTAAAGGGCATGGACCCATCAATAGTGCTCATAGGGGTGCCGTTTTCAGTGTTGCTTTCCCAAATAGAGGAACTATTTATTTAAAACATCTATGTAAGTGCTTTATTGCTGATAAGAAGACAATATCTCTGGGCAAAAAAGACTTACCAAGGACACAAGAAATACCAAACCTCATCTTTAAACACCAGTTCCAGTGGGCCTGATCCACAAAAACCGTCCGTAACTTAACTTTTGTCATTTAAGTTACACCGCCGCAAAATCTCTACCTAAGTGCCTGATCCACAAAGCACTTACCTAGAAATTTTCAGCGGTGTAACTTAAATCCGTCCGGCGCAAGGCGTGCCTAATCTAATGGGGCGAGTCCCATTTAAATTAGGCGCGCTCCTGCGCCGGACATACTGCGCATGCTCCCAAAGTTATTTTCCCAACGTGCTTTGCGCGGATTTACGTTGAACCGGGGTTCTGAGAATCGCGACGGGCGTAAAAAAAAAAAAAAAGTTGCGACGGAAAAAAAAAATGACAGCGACGCGGGATAGAAGGGTATACTTTTACAAGGTGTAAACAGTTTACACTTTGTAAAAGCAGCCCTAATTTTGCGACAGCAAACTAATACTTACGGAGATAAAAAAAAGCGAAAAAGCTTTGTGGATCTCTGTAAGTGCTAATTTGCATACCCGACACTGGATTTCGACAAGAAATGCCCCCAGCGGCGGCCGCGGTACTGCATCCTAAGATCCGACAGTGTAAGTCCCTTACACATGTCGGATCTTCTGCCGATCTATGAGAAACTGATTCTGTGGATCAGTTTCATAGATAGAAACAGGGATACGACGGCGTATGAGTAGATACGCCGGCGTATCCCTTTTGTGGATCAGGCCCAGTGTTCCCTGTTACGTGTTGTAACTACAGTGTTGGTTGCTGGTGCTATGAGATTCAAACATGAGGTTAGTGTTATAATGGTAAAAGCAGCTCAATAGAGAAATATAAGAGTACACAAAACACACCGTGTGTGGTGGATAATTTTTTTAGGATATTAACCGCTTAAGGTCCGCCTCCTGCACATATACGTCGGAAGAATGGCACGGACAGGCATATCAACGTACCTGTACGTCCCCTTTAGATGCCTGTCTGTGTGGTTGCACGCGCGTCGCCCGCGGCGTTCTCGCGACCCTGCCGCTATCCCCGTGAGTCGGACCGCGGTTCCCGCAGACTCGATCGCCGTGAGGATCCCTGCGATCGTCTCATGGAGGTATAGAGCTGGGAGATGCTTGTGTAAACGCCGCAGTGCTGAATTACAAAAAGTGGCCTGGTCCTTTAGCTGAAAAATGGTCCGGGGCTTAAGTGGTTAATGGTATTGTTACATTTTGCTGTGTACATGACAAGATGAAGATATATATGGGCCACTGTGGTGGATTTGGTTTTAAAATCATTCTGAATCACTTTTTATTTCAGGAGGAGTAACTAACACTGCACAGTATCAGAACAGGCTGATGGTATATGATCCCAACCAGGTGAGTCACAACAACAGGGATTCAAATGATATATTTTTTTTATATCTGAATTAAACATGTCTGCCCTACCCTATCAGCCATGTGATATGACCACGTTGCGTTAAAAGAAAAAACAACATAGACAAAAAGTATTCATGCATGGGTTCAATGATCTGCTGATTTGTATACTAACTATTGTCCCACCTTCAGAACTGACACAACATTGTTAGTAGGTTTTACTTAGAGACCAATTCGCAAACAGGATAGCCATGTTATATTTACTAACACAATATTTGAAAGAGTGGCACCACACTACTAATGTACATAGAGATTACGTTTTTCCTATGGCTTGTAATTATGAAATAAAGGGAATCTGTAGAAGGTTCTTATTTCTCACAACACCCCTTGGTCCTTAAAACAGGCGTTTACGGTTGCGTATTTGTATTCCTAGATCATCTTCACTGTACCCTTTTTTTATTTTTTTGTCTCCACTGTACCTTGGGAGGTACAGAAACGAAACACATATTCCTTGTCATACGTATTACCTGCCTCCTTCCACACTTTCCTTTTGGCCCTTGAGACTTCACATCTGCCACCTTCCACCCTACACGCTTTTTTATTGGCCAATGAGTAGTCTCAGCTGCATTCTCCCACTTTCCCCATTGGCAATTGATGCTTCTGAACTCCCTCATCCCACCCTCCATACTTTCCTATTGGCAATTAGGGCTTCCAACCTGCCTCCTTCCACACTTTTTACATTGGCCATTGAAGATTCAAATCTGCTTTTTTTCACCCTCCACACTGTCCTATTGGCAATTAAGGCATCCGACCTGCATCTCCAACCCCCCACATTTTTCCATTGGCCATTGATGCTTCCAACCTGCTTTCCTCACCCTCCACATTGTCCTATTGGCAATTAAGGCATCTGACCTGCATCTCCAACCCCCCACATTTTCCCATTGGCCACTGATGCTTCCAACTTGCTTTCCTCACCCTCCACATTGTCCTATTGGCAATTAAGGCTTCTGACCTGCCTTCTCCCACACTCCATGGTTTCCTATTGACCATTGAGGATTCCGACCTTCCTCCTCCCACCCTCCACTTTTCCAATTAGTAGTTCATGCTTCCAACCTTCCTCTTTACACTTTTTACCTTTGGCCACTGGTGATTCCAACCTCCACACTGTCCTATTGGCAATTAAGGCATCTGACCTGCATCCTCCCACCTCCCCCCCCCCCACATTTTTCCATTGGCCACTAATGCTTCCAACCTGCTTTTACCACACTCTACATTGCCATATGAGCAATTAAAGCTTCTGACCTGCCTACTCCAACACCCAATGTTTTCCTATTATCCATTGAGGATTCTGATCTTTCTCGTCCCACCCTCCACGTTTTCAATTAGCAGTTCATGCTTTCAACCTGCCTCCTTCCACCCACCACTCTTTCACTTTTACAATTGATGCTTCCACGACTTTCCCATTGGTGATGGCAGCCTCCAGCCTGGCTTCTCTCACCCTCCATACTTTCCTGGTGTCCTTTAAAAGCTGTCTGTTGCATTTGTAAAAAGTTTCCACTGTTTAAAATCTGGATACCTATTATGTCTGTTGTTCCACCAAAAAAAAAAAACATATCAGTATAATTCGATTAGCAGCTATGGACAATGTGGATGCTTCAGTGGTTTCAATAAACCATGCCCCTTTGTGTCTTAGGACTCCCTTCATATCTGTGTGTTCTGTTGCCATTACTACATGCAGCATTTTTTGGATTAACTTTCGTTGCATTAGGGTGTACTATACATTTACACATGGCAACTGAAGGAAACCTGGACCTGCATCTATTTTTTGTTTATGCAGCGCACCACAACGTTGGGGTTCACTGTAGTGTGGTCCATGGATACCTACTGTGCTTGTGCTTTGGTCTGCTTGTGAAGCTAACCTAAAACTGGATATATTTATAAGTGAAAATTGTGATATATAAAGGTGAAGGACAAAGTGTGGTATCCCATAGTAACCCGTTAATCGTTTTTCATTGCTCTGACTACTATAGACTAATGAAAAGTGAAATGTAGTTATTGTGGGTTACTGCACTGTACATACTATCACTGCTTTCTTTGCACAATTTCATTACATAAGCCCACATGTCAACTACAGCTATGATTAACCCATTTCATTGATTCTCTTTAGCTTCATTCACCACCTAAACTGAACTTGTCAACTCCTGTTACACTGTGTAATTCTTACAAAACATTTCTATGTTCACTGTTTGGAAACATTTAAGCTGGTTGGGAATATCCTTGCTGTGTCTGCTTCCTGCTAATTGCATGGCATGCTCTACTGAGCGCAGACAGTTAATAATTGAAACTTTTTTTTATTTATTTTTTAAATGAGGACTGCTTCATGTTTGCGCACACAGCCTCTTTTTTTTACATTCTGCTGGCATATTGTTTACAGTGGGTTCTGGCAAACCACATCTGCCTGTACCCGCTCTGAATCTCAATGACTCTATCACTGAGCACTGGGGCACGGCTTTAAGCAAGGCCTTTGTAGAGAGTCAATAATGACTGCCATCTGCCACAGAGCACAGAGCTACCTGCTAGCAGACAGGCTGCGATGACCTCTGCTTCCCCATCACTGATTAGTATTCAAACACTGCCGTTTTAGCTGTGACCTTGCTCAGACCCCTGTGCCTCTCTGCTTGTGTTGAGGTTCACCTGGCAGGCATTGCAGCAGAGGAAAAGAATGCCGTAATCAGGGGACATATGAATACATTGCAAATCAGATGCCATCTTTATCTCTCTGTCTGGGGCTGAGTACTAATGATGTAAAACAGTATTCTTTAATCCTATTCTGCCTATTGTACTTGTGAAATAGAGCATTTTTATGCGTATGTTTTGTAGAAAGTTTTATCATGACCATCTTAGCATTAGTGACCTTGGCATGCTGTAACATAAAGCTTAACTCCAGGGAAATGTCTAAATATGCAGATAAGCATTTTTAAGGATTTTTTACCTGCCACACTATTTACATTTCTGGCCATTTGTCCCTGAGAAGCCTACACAGGCCTGCCACACACAAAAGTCAGGTTGATGACACCATTGTCTTTGTTAGAATTAGGCCTTGTGCACACAGGCGTACTTAAGCGTACACTCATGTGAGGGCCATGTTTTCCCTGCAAGGGATGCAGAGGTGTGTATCCATATGCAGGCAGTCCCAATCATGGCAAATGGTGGGCAGTGGCTGTGTGGACACAACTACTGCTCCTAATTTGACATCCATGTGGGTGCAGGTACATGTCCCTGAACTCACACTGCGTTTAGGCTGTGCATGCATACTCACACAGATGTTAAAATGATAGCAGTAGCTGTGTCTGTGCAATGTCTCAATTACCTTGGATGGGAATACTTGTATGCAGATGCACAGACGACCTGTGCATCCCGTGCAGGCAAGACTCACCTGAGTATATGCATAAGCACACCAGTGTGTACAAGGTCTTAAAGCTCCAGTCTCCCCCCCCCCAAAAATGTAAAGTCGCTTCTTCAATTGGCTTCGGGTCCAGGCGTCGGCATCTTGGGTAAGGTAAACCTACTTAAGGGAAACCTCTTGGACCTGTGATGTGTCTGTGATCCTGGAAAAGTAGGGAGTGAGGAGCAGGAGGAAAGAATGCCATTATGAAAGTAGGTTAAAAGGTATTTATTGGTAATATTAACAAACACCAATAAATACCTTTAAACTACTTTCAAGTCCGCATTCTTTTTTGGACACCGGGCGCTCCTCCCTTTATATTTTTCGTCAAGTGGAAATGACCATAAGGCCGTACCAAAAAGGCAGCAGTCCAAACCCCAAGAGGTTTTATTACCATCACTTAAGACTAGGCATAACCCACAGCAGGCATTCCTTCCTACTTGCCCACACAACCATCCATCCATGACTAGTGACTGATTCAGTCAGTCCAGCGCAGTCTCCAACACAAACTAAATTGCGATCTGATCAGAAGTTGAAGCAGGTACCTGTCAAAACCAGGTTTTGCTTAAAGCCGTGCCCCAGTGCTCAGTGATAGTTATTGCGATTCAGAGTGGGTACAGGCAGATGTGGTTTGCAGGAACCCACTGTAAACAAAAAATGACAAATGTGGCAGTGGAGGAGGGAAGGGTGCAAACAAGCGCAGCTTCCCCTTTTGGGTGAAGTTCTGTTTTAAGGATTGAACTGTAGACACCACTCTGCTGACTGGACAGTGTGGAAAAAGCAGCAGGTTGAATTCACCCAATCGTTTTCTCCTCCAATCCGCTTGCATTCCTTGTCAGCATGCTCACATTCAGAGCACCTTATAGGTTTGCAGTTCTTCTTCCAGTCTGAGTGCTGCAGAAGAGGCTGATTTTAGCTAAATGAAGGTACCTACACTAATGTGTAATCCTTGGCATATTCCTCGCTTTAGCAGGCTCCCTCCATCTGTGCTATGGGTCCCCAGAAGCCTCTTCTATGAGACACTTTGAGCTGTAGTCGCACAAAGAAGTACAATGCAGGACCAGTAGCCCTGCATTAAAGGTGAGAGCCGCAAGTGTCTGCACAAAAGAGGGAGCCGTAGAGTGCTAGAGCAAGCAGTATTACACCGTATTCATCATCCCCTACATTTAACAAACAATTAACCCTTGCAGTGTGGGGAGGAGTAAAATATTTTATTTAATTCCCAGAGTTGGGCCTTACTGATTTATTAACGAATGCAGATGTGCATTTTATACCTTTCTGTGGTTGTAAACCCTTACACATACCCAGTTAAGTGACTGGCCTCAGGTGATACACAGCGATGAAATAAATCATCCTACATACGTTGTACCTGTTTATCTGCAGTCTTTCTTCTCTACATCTGTTCAAAGTCAAGAATTTTTAAAGCTTGTCTGAGAGTCCAGAAAACAGAGGGTGGAGAGGTGAAATTACACTCTGCAGAGCTCAGTGAGGAAAGTTCTGAGAGCTGATTGAGGGGAAGGGACACACCCCCATTCACACAGCACACAGAAACAGAACTGAGGCTTTCAATCAGCTGGAGGTCCCTCCCCTGTCACCTTTTTAATCTTGGTGTTAGGAAAACTTGTCATAAGTAACTCATGCCGATAGCGAGGAATGAAGCACCAGACAGAAATTACACGTAGGGGGTTATTTATGAAAGGCAAATCCACTTGTGCAAAGTGCACTTGAAATTGCACTAAAAGTGCACTTGGAAGTGCAGTCGCTGTAAATCTGAGGGAAAGATCTGAAATGAGGGGAAGCTCTGCTGATTTCATCATCCAATCATGTGCAAGCTAAAATGCTGTTTTTTATTTTCCTTGCATGTCCCCCTCGGTTCTACAGCGACTGCAATTTCAAGTGCACTTTGACTTTAGAAAATAATCCACTTATTACTTGAGACAAGTACACTGTATAGAGGGATCTACTTTGTTCATATTTCATGTCTGAGGATAACAACCACTTTAAAGCTGAACTGTGGGCAAACCGAAATATACTCTGCTGCAACACATGTATGTAAACAGTTTTACCTGCAAATGATTTATAGTTTCGTTTAGCCAGTGTTGTGATGCAAACACCCCTGCTAATGCAGCACAGCCAATCCTTAGACCTCTGCTTAACTGCAATGCAGTTAAAGCGGTGGTTCCCCCCTTAAAAACAACTTTTTTTTATTCCACTGCCCCCCACATTACAATCGAATTAAGGCTCTTATTATTTTTTTGCTGCAGTACATACCTTGATACAGCATCTTCACCCGTGCATCCGGGTTGCGAGTCCCGCGGGAGTGGGCGTTCCTCACATGTGTTTGATTGACATTTTGCCCAAAAACGAGCTCTCCCCTGTCGCGTAAGCCGCGTCACGATTGGCGAAAGGAGCCGAACGGCGAGTCGGTGCTATACTGCGTATGCGCATCGCCGTTCGGCTCCTTTCGCCAATCGTGACGCGGCTTACGCGACGGGGGGAGAGCTCGTTTTTGGGCAAAACGTCAATCAACAGCATGTGAGGAACGCCCACTCCCACGGGACTCGCAACCCGGATGCACGGGTGAAGATGCTGTATCAAGGTATGTACAGCAGCAAAAAAAAAATAAGAGCCTTAATTCGATTGTAATGTGGGGGGGCAGTGGAATAAAAAAAAGTTGTTTTTAAGGGGGAACCACCGCTTTAAGTAATATAACCTTATCTCACTTAGTGTAAGCATGTCCTGACAGTACTGTGCAATGTCCTTATTGGCTGAGACACCCACACTCCCTATTCCAGTGTATTTTCAGTTTCATATTCAAATCATACAACGCCTTGAAAAAGTATTTATTTTATGTGATGGACCAACACAAAGGGGCACATAATCGTGAAGTGGAAGGAAAATTATAAATGTTTTTCAATTTTTTTTACAAATAACTATGTGAAAAGTGTGGCGCGCATTTGTATTCAATATGGAGTCAAACTTTGTAGAACCAGCTTTTGCTGCAAGTCTTTTTGGGTATGTCTCTACCAGCTTTGCACATCTAGAGAGAGAAATTTTTGCCCATTTATCTTTGCAAAATAGCTCAAGCTCTGTGAGATTGGATGGAGAGCGTCTGTGAACAGCAATTTTCAAGTCTTGCCACAGATTCTCAATTGGATTTAGGTCTGGACTTGGCCATTCTAACACATTAATATGCTTTGATCTAAACCGGGGATATGCAATTAGCAGACCTCCAGCTGTTGCAGAACTACAAGTCCCATGAGGCATAGCAAGACTCTGACAGCCACAAGAATGACACCCAGAGGCAGAGGCATGATGGGAGTTGTAGTTTTGCAACAGCTGGAGGTCCGCTAATTGCACATCCCTGATCTAAACTATTCCATTGTAGCTCTGGCTGTATGTTTAGGGTCATTGTCCTGCTGGAAGGTGAACCTCCACCCAAGCCTCAAGTCTTTTGCAGACTGTAACAAGTTTTCTTCTGCACACCACACCTTTCAGACATTTATTTGTTAAAAAAAAAATTGAAAACCATTTATAATTTTATTTTTACGTTAAAATTATGTGGTCTATAACATAATCCCAATAAAATACATTTACGGTTTTGGTTGTAACCTGACAAAATGTGGCAAAGGTTAAGGAGTATGAATACTTTTTCAAGGCACTGTATGTTAAAATATGTTTAACGTTTTATTCATGCAGGCCCAGATTCACAGCGGAGATACGACGGAGTATCTCAGATACTCCGTCGTATCTCTCAGAGTATCTATGCGACTGATTCATAGAATCAGTTACGCATAGATAGCCCTAAGATCCGACAGGTGTAATTGTTTTACACTGTTGGATCTTAGGATGCAATACCGCGGCCGCCGCTGGGGGGAGTTCGCGTCGTAAACCAGCGTCGGGTATGCAAATTAGGAGTTACGGCGATCCACAATGGTTTTTCGCGTTCGCTACGTCGCCGCTAGTCTAGTTTCCCGTCGCTAAGTTAGTCGTCGTTTTGGGTGCCTTAACTTTAGTCAGCAAACGTATTGCTGTCTAAAGTATGGCCGTCGTTCCCGCGTCGAGATTTAAAATTTCACGTCGTTTGCGTAACACGTCCGGGAATATGGAAGTACGCTACGCACGTCGCCGTTCGAAAAAATTACGTCACTTCGCGCAAAGCACGGCGGGAGTTACGAAACGGAGCATGCGCAGTAGGTCCGGCGCGGAAGCGCGCCTAATTTAAATGTAATCCGCCCATTCGATTTGGACCGCCATGCGACGGACGTATTTACGATACACCGCCGCAAGTTTCCAGGTAAGTGCTTTGTGGATCGGGCACTAAAACTGAAAACTTGCGGCGGTGTAACGTAAACAGGCGCAATTGTACCTGAATCTGGCCCGAAGTACCTAACTGGATTAAAAAGGTGCTAGTGCAGTAACTTCCTTAGCCAATTACCTTGGAATATGTATGCATCAGTTGATGTTAGAACTCAAACTACATTTTACTCCATGTCAGATGGTTTAGCAATCAGAGGGTCAACATGACAGCCAGGCATAAAGCATTTCAAGAAGCAGAAGTACATTTTTAGTGAGTAATTTCACTTAAGAGGAACTGCAGTCTGCTCACATAATTTGTAATAAAAACATCTTTGTCATTCTAAAGCTTCCCTCCAGCCACTTTGCATATTATTTTATATATACTGTGATTCTGTACTTGCCAAAACATGCTACAGAAATCTCTCTGTACTGAGTCTGGCTGCAACCGTTTTAACGGTGGGCAGCTGAAGCTGCTGCCTGTTCACTTCCTGGATTTCCACAGACACACACCTCCAGCTCTCATTGGCCCTCTTATGACTCTCACCCCCCTCCCTTCCTGGCAAACTCTCATGAGAGTGAGAGAGAGCTGTGCATGATGTCATAAGCCTAGGCATTTTACCAGACAAGGAAGTGGGCTGTATAAGGTATTTACTGGCAGAAAAAAAATGTTTTCCTATCCAAAGTTAAAACAACAAGGACAGAAGATTTAATAGATGGAAAGTTGAAAAATGACTGAAGGTCCGCTTTAGCACAGAGTGTCTTTAAAAAAGAACAGATAATTGCTCATATGGGAGCAACTATTTATAATATATTAATATGTGAAATTGTATTACTCCTCATATCATGAACCTGCCTTTCCTTTCCCTTTAATAAGACTGTTCATTGCATTATTTTTACATTGCTATTACATGTGGCATGTTTATGTAAAACTGTATAGGTTAATTGTATTTGGAAAAACAGATTATAAATCATCTCGGTGCTTTTTTCCCGCTGCAGAATAAGTGGATTAGTCGCAGTCCTATGCTGCAGAGAAGAGTTTACCATGCAATGGCAGCAGTCCAAAGAAAGCTTTATGTCATGGGAGGAAATGATTTAGATTACAATAATGACAGGATTTTGGTGCGGCATATAGATTCCTACAATATCGACAATGACCAGTGGACGCGCTGCAATTTCAACCTGCTTACAGGTAAGTGTCATATTATTATACCATTACAACTTAAACTTTCATACCTGTAGAGCCCCTATGGACCAGAGCAATTGCAGGCCATTGTAGGCCTGTTTAGCCACCAGTGATTATTGCTTTGTCATTACTTAAGATAACATAATCATACATGTGGTTTTTTTTTGGGGGGGGGGCAAACTAAGCTTTCTACGTTTTTCTATTTCAATGTTGCACTTTTATTATGCAACACTGAAAAAAATAATGAAAAGAACAAATATAAATATTAATGAGAGGTAAATATGCAAAATAAAAAAATGACCAGAAAAATATTTGCTAAGGGGAGGAAGGCTTTAATTAGGGTTAATAACGGGATTATCAAGGGGACAAAGTAGGAATTTTTAATTTATTTTTTTGCCTGTAAGGATTCTTTACCGATTTTGGTAAACAGTATGTTTCCCGTACATCCTGGCTTTGAGTGGCTCAAAACAGGCTCACGGCTGCGAGAGCTTATTTTTTAAGCGGGCACAAGGCTATTTAGTAAAATTGATCTGGGTGGCTTCCCCCCGGAGAGCCTGGGACCACAATAAATGTTGTCAGGATAGCAAGCAGGAAGACATCAAGATTCGTCCATTTCCCAACATCACTGCAGTGTGAGACTTGAAGTGTGGAGCACTTGCGGGTTCAGAGCTATCAAAACGTTAACTGCAATGCTGGTTAAACAGCAGCTTAAGCACAATCTATGCTCAATCAAATGGAGAGACATTAGGGGACTAATATAACCCTGATGTCCCTATAAAGCGTTTTAACCACTTAAGCCCCGGACCAAAATGCAGGTAAAGGACCAGGCCCCTTTTTGCGATTCGGCACTGCGTCGCTTTAACTGACAATTGCGCGGTCGTGGCTCCCAAACAAAATTGGCGTCCTTTTTTTCCCACAAATAGAGCTTTCCTTTGGTGGTATTTGATCACCTCTGCGGTTTTTATTTTTTGCGCTATAAACAAAAATAGAGTGACAATTTTGAAAAAAATTCAATATTTTTTACTTTTTGCTATAATAAATATCCCCCAAAAATATATATATATATAAAAAAAAGTTTTTTTCCTCAGTTTAGGCCGATACGTATTCTTCTACATATTTTTGGTAACAAAATTGCAATAAGCGTTTATCGGTTGGTTTGCGCAAAATTTATAGCGTTTACAAAATAAGGGATAGTTTCATTGCATTTTTATTAATTTGTTTTTCACTACTAATGGCGGCGATCAGCGATTTTTTTCGTGACTGCGACATTATGGCGGACACTTCGGACAATTTTGACACATTTTTGGGACCATTGTCATTTTCACAGCAAATAATGCATTTAAAATGCATTCTTTATTGTGGAAATGACAGTTGCAGTTTGGGAGTTAACCACAGGGGGCGCTGAAGGGGTTATGTTTCACCTAGTGTGTGTTTACAACTGTAGGGGGGTGTGGCTGTAAGAGTGACGTCATCGATTGTGTCTGCCTATAAAGGGGATGACACGATTGATGCAGCTGCCACAGTGAAGCACGGGGAAGCCCGCGACCCACGGCTGGGTAGATGTACAGGACGTACATCTGCCCAGCCGTGCCATTCTGCTGACGTATATTTACAGGAGGCGGTCCTTAAGTGGTTAAACATAAAAAAGTAGTGCAAATGCACTTGTATGGTGCACATGCATGTAAACCAGGGGTCCTCAAACTACGGCCCTCCAGTTCAGGAACTAAAATTTCCATCATGCCTAGTTATGTCAGTGAATGTCAGCCTTGCAATGCCTCATGGGATGTGTAGTTCCGCAACAGCTGGAGGGCCGTAGTTTTAAGATCCCTGATGTAAACAATGGCTATGAAACACAGATAAGGTAATTCTAGACCGTTTTTTTACAATTTACTCTAAATGGCATTTACAGTGTTTGCTGATAATTTTGAGTACCCCAATTATTCACCATTTTGCAGGCACATGCAGTTTTCAGGCCTCAGATATTTGGTACCTACGGTATTTACTCTACACAACCCTATCTTTTATTTCATACAAAAAAAAAAAAACAGATCTTATTTTGTTTGTGTGCATTAGAATTATTTTTTATACTTACCAGAAATGGCTGTTACTAGGCAGATCGTCCAAATCTGCCACTTCCTATTCCACTGTAGTCTTCAGTCTTCTTCTTGCGTTGTCTTCTGGGAAATGTTGGCCCTCTGTCTTCTGGGACCTGTGTGTCCCAGAAGACAGACGGACATTCACAAAACGCATGCGCGGAAGGAAACGGGCAGTGAAGCCGCAAGGCTCCACTGCCAGTTTCCCTTACCTCGAGTGGCGGGCCGGGACCCAATCGGTCTCAGACGGCCGTCATCGCGGGAACCCTGGACAGGTAAGTGTGATTATTAAAAGTCAGCAGCTACAGTGTTTGTAGCTGCTGACTTTAAAAAAAGTTACAGCTGGACCTCCGCTTTAATATAACAAAAGTGTTTTTTTCTTCATAAAAAAATGTTTACATTGAAACGCTAAATGCAGTGTGGATGATCAAAGCAATCTTTTTTTTGTATTGAACAATAACTTTTAAACAAATGATTAAAGCTGAACTCTGGGAACAAAAACATTTATTGTAATATTCTCCTCAATGGCCAAATAGGACATAATTTTGTGTGCACCTTTGTAAATCTAGATGTTAGAGTGCAAAATAGAAATTACGTTATCACTGCACTGCACACAGCCTGCACAGAGAGCAATGCTGTGAGAGGGACCCAGCAGGTTTAGCCAATATGGGAAGGGGCAAATACAAGACCAGTCACCCTGCACAAGGAGAGACTGCAGCAGTGACCGGTCTTCATTACAGGAAGCTCCTACACAAAGAAGTTTTACTGGATTACAGCACAAGTCTGGAAGAAATGCACAAAGCACACCAAGATTCAAGTAAGGATATACACAACCCTTGTATTTAGTCAATGTTTGCTTATACTGGAGTTCAGCTTTAGCCCATCATTACTGAATTTATGATAAACAGTTTATGGTTACATGTAAAGCCAGCATAAAGGAGACTATACAGAGATTACACAAACTCTAGCATATATGTGGCCAACTTTACCCCTTCCCGAAAAAAGGTAAAAAATAAACAAACAATTAACGCCTGAATACAGTTTTTCAACTTTGACATGTGTTAGTAGTTGCAATGATGTGTACAGTTTTACCAAGTGTAGCCAGGTGAAATATATCTAATTTTTAAAGGATAAATTGTGCCTTCATTTGGTGGTGATTGGCAGCAAAGTAATATCTCCTGTTTTTTTTTTTTTTTTGTCCCAAAGTGTTGCAACCACATGCCATACATGCATTTAAATGTAGTCTTTGCTTTTTAACCCAAAAGGTGAAGTACAAATGTCAGAATAAAGCACTGTACAAATGGGCCAAATGTCAGGAGACAGCGGGCGGTTAAAAAAAAAAAAAAAAACAGCCAACTTTTTGCCCGGGTTCTGTCGGACATGCATGCTGGAAAACCAGCATCCGACCGACTCCTGATCAGCGATCTCAGTCAATGGCAGAGAGTGCTGATCGGAGTGTTCTGATTGGGGGGGACATCCCCCCTGTCTGGAGACAATGGCTCAGCAGGGAAGATCGCTGAACTAACCAGCAGCTCAAACCCGAAAGTGGCAGTTTTTTTTTTTTTTTCAACCTGCGGGGTTGAATGAAAAAAAAAAAAATGAATAGTGTGTATCAAATACAGAATAAAGTTAGGTTTATAGGTTAGAGGTTATGGTAGGTTAAAGTATACCATAGGTTAGCACTTAAACTGATTTGTATTTTCTGGTATAAAGAAGAGTTACAAGGGTTTAATGGATAATAACCTTGTTAATGGATTTACATTGAGTGACAAATTGATTAGGTAATCTATTTCTATACATTAATTAGTCAGATTGGATAGGGTTTCTAATACTATCAATTTAATTAACTTGTTAGTTCTTGACCTGAAAGAAAGAGAAGGGAAATCTCCATAAAAGAGACAGACAGACACCCACCCACCCAATAAATACATCGTTTTGGCTTCAGTGTTAAGCCAGCCATACTTACAAAATTCAGCCAGTTCAGCAAGGACCATCCAAGTTTTGATCCATGTATGGGCACCCTGGTTAGGCTCGATTCACACTAATGCGTTTTTTGATGCTTTTTGCAGAAATGCAGGGAATTTGCTTTATTGCAGAGTCCCCCCTGCCCCAAAGCACCCACCTCATCACTCGTCCCCCTCCCTTTCCTGACCTGCCAGGCTGCATACTCGGATAACAGTCTGGTATGGATTTTGGGGCACCCCATGCAATTTTAAAAAAAGAAATAGGATTGGCGTGGAGGTGTCCCGTCCACATCCACGAATGAACTGGGGGGACCCCCACAATTTTTTTTTTTTTTACATTCAGCTATCAGGGGAAGCCCACTGACAGCTGATGACTCATCCGTTGCTAAGGATGTGGTAGCCGGCTTCCCCACCAGCTCTTTAGCAACTAGTAAAAGTAAAAAAAAAACACACAAATCGCAAAAATCGCTGTAAAAAGCACAGGAGAAACGCTCAAAAGCAACAATGCATAGATGTGAATCGAGCCTTCTACAGAACTCAGTCTACTGATAGACTTCCGTACAACTGATCAATCAATCAGTGCGGCTGACTATAGCCACTGCACTGATCTTTGTATTCTGAAATCAGAACAGAATAGCACAGTGGGAGTGATACCCCTATCCACCTTGAATGTGTGGATATGGGAATCAGATCTTTTTATTTTGTTCAACCTACTGGTTGAATGAAAAAAAAAAAAACACTATGAATGTATGGGCCGTTTTACTTTACATGACTTTTGCAGGCCCCATAAAGTGCTAAAGTAGCATCCAAAGTGAGGTATTAAATATACGCTGGATTCGCTAAAACATTTTGCAGATTCTGAACCAAGTTACAAAAGGTAACATTTGTCAAACAAAACAAAACTTTTTTTTTTTTTTACAATTTTTTGTCGCGTAGGACAAAAAAAATCTGAGAAAGTGCACAGTTCCAAATACCAATATACGAAAATCATTGAATGTTTTCTTTTGTAGGAAAGATTTTAATGCTTAATTTTATTATTTTGTGTGCCAGAGCAATTGTACTCTGAGCTTGGTATTGAAAACAAAAATACTCTGAAACACTTGTTTATAGAACATAAACTGTCATTTTTAATTAAAGCTGTACACACTTGGAGTCCTTACAATCAGAATGAATTGCCTAAAATATTTGGTGCAAAAGTACCATTTATTTAAAATGGTTTGTAAAATGGGCCTGCTCCTGAATTCTAGGAGGCACTTAGAAAATGTTAGGGGTCTGGAATGATGGGGCTTTAATCAGACGTATGGAGATCTCACCATCCCTTCAGCATTCATAGGTACAGTTTTCTCTTTCTTTCAACACAGACCAACCAAATGTGCAGTTCTCTGAACACCTGCCATCCCCAATGCATTAATATATAGCCTCATACACAATTGTCAAAATTGTAACATTAAACTCTGTAGCACATATTTTAAATGAGAGACCAAGGTTCTACTTTAGGCAAATCCATTTGAATGAAATCTAACTGCTCTAAATGGCAGGTGTCATGTCCTCCTGAGTATTATTCTTGCATCAGCATTATAGAAGGTCCATATTTTTTAATGTTTCTCCCCTAGTTTGCATACCAAACAATGCACATGAAAAGTGCATGTGAAAATGCATACAGGCAATATTCTGCACACCTTTAAAACATACAGTATGCACACAGGCAAATGGTTTCTTTTTTTCCTTTCAAAGGACAAAATGAATCTGGAATTGCAGTACATAATGGAAGAATTTACTTGGTTGGCGGTTACTCTATTTGGACAAATGAATCTTTGGCGTGTATACAGGTATGTAATCAGGAGCTAAACTTACAACATTGTGTCTGGGAAATAAAAATATACATGAACAGTATACTTGTGGCATTCTTTAACATGTTAAA